>NC_056735.1:31330624-31538124 GCF_019279795.1 Protopterus annectens | reverse complement strand
TTATGGTGCTGGCATGTAAAAAGGTTCTTATCACAAGGAGACTGAGCTGAAGTACTATATTGTAAAGAACGGTGTTTGTCTTATTCCCGATGTGTGCAGCTCTAATTAGGCCAGTAACTGAATACTAGAAAACATTTTGTATAGTCTCTCTGAGGAATCCAACAACATTAGAATATAAACAGAGTATATTCACTAGACATATACTGGTCTTAAAAGGTACTTTTTATTATGTGTGTCGTCACACACTAAACCTTTACTCTGTCTACTTCAGATTGTTGAAGAGAGATCTAATTAATGTGTATAAGGCTTTCCCAAAGTAGTATCTGTGTTGCTAACTTCAACCTGGTATGTCATGTCACTGTCTTATAATGCACAATAGGTTCATAAGTAAGTCCTAAGCTATCTGCCCTTGTGGGCTATTTTAAACCTGGACAATTTCCCTTTTCAAGGCGAGAATCAAACCCTGTAACTTGCATTTGTGAGGTAAACACCTTAGCCATTATACCAAATTACAGTTTCTTGCATCATATTGACAACACTAAGAATAAGATTACATGTATGGCATTTTTATTATGTTAGAGGTACTAAAGTATGAAATACATTGTCTTTAGCAGTTACATCTGCTACATTAGTGTCAGTACTTCAAAATATGGTGAGATGAATACATTGGCACATTAAGATTTAAACTGGTTGCACTGTGAGCACAGAATCTTTGGTGGCAGTTTCAGACCATAAGTTTGTCATTGAATACTAAACACTGAAACCGAACATTGAAAACTGAAATATTGACATTTAGAGGAATCTTATTAGGTACTTAAGAACTTAATTATTCAGAAAAAATACAGATTGTACTAATTTCATATTTCCATGATTTATGCTGGCATAATTGTGGGAAAAGATATGTAGAAATATGTTAGGTAGGACTGTGCCTTTGCTTAGCTATGGTGGTGAGAAACGCATTTCAGCATATTGCCTGAACTAGACTTCTTTTCAGTTTTACAGCATGCTATTGTGTTTAACCTTCCTAACGGCACACAGTCTAAAAAGCTTGTTCCTCTTCTATCATAAGGCACAAAAAGACCAATTTTTTTATATGTGGAATCAGTCTACTCTAGTTAATTTTCCTTTTGACAAATAATGGTGTTTTTACTCAAAACTTTATATTTTGAAAAGATGTTTTAGGATTTTATTTCTAATTCTGGTAGACATGGCAGAACTGGGGTGTCAAGAAAGTTTTCTTTTTTTAATCTTTATTTTGCTTACATTCCTTTTAAAACAGCATTTTAACAAAATAAATAAATAAATAAAACTAAAAACTGCAATTGATCACTGCTATACTGCCTCAATTTGCTTTTCTGTACTGCATTCAATTATAGCAAATATTCACTGCACTCCCCATGTTTCATTTAAATAAACACCATCCATACTCTGAGCCCAAGTCTCACCCTTCCCATGGTCACTTCCTCTTCATCACAGGGCTATCTAATATCCTGCACTTCAGGCTACATCAGCCATTCCGACATTACCCGTCCACTATTTGCATCTTCCAGCAGTGCTATATACTGGAGTACTATTACTGCCTTCACCTGTCCCTGCTTAAGTACCCCTACAGTACTACAACAGCTACACGTATACTATTATGTTACTCTTAAATCAAAGTCAAGTGGGTGTTTATACTGTGATTTCAGATTTAGTAGTTATTCTAATGAAGTCCTTTGTATTTTCAAACAAAAGGTCTTAATTTATTAAATACTTGTGTGGAGCCTGGTTGCCTGCTTTGTTTTTGTTTTCATTATGTGACTCTTCTTACCTCACTTTCACATTCTACGTACGTCACTATCAACTTGTAGAAAAAAAAAATATATTCATACCAGAATCAAGTCATTTTACTAGGTTTCCTTTGCATGGTAAAATGCTCAAATGAGTGATCGGCATAATAGTGTGCCAAAAAAAAATTTGAACAACAAAGTGGTTTTAATATTGAACAGGACAGGACTATTGTTGTGTGGGATCCCAGCACAGCAGGGACAAGGGTATTGCTACTTTCCCCACTATGGTCTGATCTCACAGTTTGTAATTAGCAGGGGGTGTGGGGGCACAGCTCCCCCACATACACGTAGGATATGTAGGATACAAGGGGGCTTGCCCCCTGCAAAAAAGCATTTTTTGTTTGTTTTATTTTTTCTTTGTTTTTTGCATTGTTTTTGACATTAGATTATTTTTGCTTTTATGATTTGATGCTGTGCCAATCGTTTATTTGAATGTTTGACAATATAATAGGCTCTCCTATTACTATGCATACTCCCTACAATACTCAACAAATATCCAACATATAGCTTGCTATACAGTTTACTACATATACTTCTAACAACTTACAACAAAACTTTATTTATTTTACAAATGCTTATTGTCTCCCAGCAACTTTAGTTTTACTGTACCATATATAACTTCACTAGTTATTCAATAATTCTGACATCTATTGATATTCCCTTAATCCGTTATGTTTATTTGATTTTCACAAACTTTAGTGGCTGGACATTTTTGTCTTCTTTTGACACTGTATTATTGAAGTGTCTGTTAGTTAATGTGGTGGTAACACAGTCCACATAAAATTCTTCTACCAATATTCAGCTTCTCAGTCATTCTTCCCTCTGTCTAGCTAAGAACTTAGTTGGCAGCTGACCTCTCATATACCTTCAAGGTCAGTATGATGAGTTAGAGGTCCCTTTTCCTCTCCATCCCAGTTCTTTTACAAGACTGGTTAGTTCACCATTATTCCCAGCTGCCAACCCTAGGCTGTTGATCCACCTGTTATTTATACTGGAGCGTGCACTGTACCATTGGATCCTTTCCTACATTCACTAATTTCTCCAACAAATCCAAACTTTCTCATGACTGCACTTTTGAACTGAGGTGGCTACTCAATCCTCATTTCTCCTTCTCTTTATTTCTCAGCAATCTATCTTCTGTCTAGACATTACAGTTCAGTTCTTTATTGATTTTTTTACCTATGAGCTGAAATGATAACTCAGTTCCTATTTTTTATTGTCCCTTTTTTATTTCTGAAACAGCCTTCTTCCCTTTTTATCAATACATTGAGGTTACATTTCAATATCTAATTTATCTTTCAGTTCAGAATGAGCTGCTGCCATAGATTAAATTTTTTCTGATCTGTTATTTACTTATTTTTTATGCACACTAATACACATGGGTGTATATTTACTAGATGACATTATTAGACAGATGTATTTAAGTGTTCTAGTTAGATATTTTTTACGATTAGAAAGCTATGTGTTTTTTCTTGATTTTAGTTCTTGTCACAGACCTGATGAATTGCATTAGGTAGTCAAAAGCAATTTTAGTTAAGTCTTTTCATGTGTATTTTATGCTTTTCTTAATACCTGATTTTGGAATGTGGGTTGCAAATAGATAGGCAGTGTTTTCCTTAACTAGGATTTAGTTTGATCTAATCAGTAGTAGTGTGTGGGGGTGGGTACTTGTTGTTCTAAAATGCACTTTTATGGCCATGTTTATAGTATTTACCTTCAATAAGCTTGTTTAAAATTAAACAATACATACATTTTCTACACCTACTTTTAAGTATATAAAAGCTGATATGTTTAACATTGTTAAAATGTTTCTGCTTTTTGTTAAGGAGGATCGCTTGTCTGTGACAAATAAAGGCTTGTTGCTCTGGAACACTACCTGGGTTTCATGATTTTTGGAAATTATTGTGACTGAGCTCATCAGTGAAGTTTTAAGACCACTAATTTATTTGTTTTTATTTTTAATTTTATATTTTTCCTTCAAGAAAAAAGTTCTAGAAAATGGTATCGTCCTTGTAGCAGTAAGACATATTACAAAATGTTCTACATAATGAAAAAGAATGCTACATACAATTTTATCTGCAGGTTTTAACCTTCAGTTATGATGTTGTTGTTGTTGTTGTGTCTTTCGGCTTATCCCGGTTATGGGTTGCCACAGCGGAACTCCGGTCCGCTAATGTTTGGTAGTGGATTTTTACGTGCTGAGTTACCAGCCCTGATGCACAACCTTCAACAAAGGCATGACAATTCACGCATGGCTCCACACAGAAGACGCTCTAGCTGAGAATCGAACACAACAACGTCTTGCTGTGAGGTGACAATGCTACCGCAGCACCACTACCGCGGGGTCAGCCTTCAGTTATGATCAAAAAATAAAAATAATTATGGCAACTACTGATGCCAAATTCTGCAGATGAATAAATATGCCATTTTTGTCAGGCAGTATAAGCAGAGATTTTGTGACAAAAGTGCTTATTTTAATAAACATTTAACAGTCCCTTCTTTCGGATGATTGTTTTTAAGAAATACACATCATAAAATCCAAAGTTACTAATCAAGCCAATATGCATGCAATGTGCATACTTCAAAACTAAAAATATATCTTAAAACAAATCAATAAATAATACAAGTTGAAAAAGCCATTCTGCGCTTGTATTTCCTGCTGTACTTTTTATCAAGATATGCCAGAAGTAAATCTTTCTTTTTTTTTTTAACACAAAAGAAAGTTTTAAAGCTGAAGCAGTCTGACTGTGGTAACATCTAGTGTGCATGAATAACCATGCACAAATGAGACAAGCATACAACTGATATCTTTGATAGCTGGGGACCTTGAGGCTCTGGATACCATGGAAACATTTCAATTATATAATTGCTCTTTGGCAGCATGTCATACAAAAGCATCTATGTTACCTCCATCTGGTGCATTTTTATTTCTCAAATAATGTTCTCAGTGTCAAAACAGAAGCAATATTGTCACTTGACCTTCCATAGAGTTTATAGCAGTAAGGCTGCAGTATAGGATGGAATGTGGTTAAATGCCAAGACTGAACTATCTACTTATATTTCTATACTTTATTAGCTGCGTTACACTGGTTACTGGACAGATACAGTCTTTATATCGCTAACATATCTTGCTAACAAAGGAGTGGGCATATCTAACAGACAATCAGTATGGATGTGGCTAATAGAAAAAAAAAGTGTATAAAGGATATGCTAAGATGTTGAAAAAGGGTCTATGTCAGATGACCGAGTTTTCAGAAACTCAAAATTCATAAGGTCGAGACCATATAATCGAGTTTCTGAAAACTCGAACATCAAAACAAAAACACAAAATGCCCCCCACAAAAATCTAACTTTTTAATATTTTTTGCTGTACCACCCAACTCCCTGCAAATTATATATACCAGCTCTGAGATTGCAATACATGAGGAAAGAGGTAAATTTCCTGATCCGCACTGTACTGTGATCTCTATTCAAAAGCTTTTGGGTTTTCAAAAACTTGATCATATGGTCTCGACCATATGAATTCTGAGTTTCTGAAAACTCAATCATCTGATAGGGACTCATTGAAAAAATGTATTTATTTATTAGCCATTGATTACTGGGAAAGTCCAACTGGGCAAAGCCAATTTTTAGCAGAGTCCCAGGGAGAGAAGTTCCTCATTTCATACATTTGCAAACACAATTCGCATTAGTTAAGAATAAAAATATCCTACATAAAGTGAGCTACATATAATTTAACAGGCAATCACCATGTTAAGTATACTGTATAGTATTTACAGCATGCTAAAATCACACATAACTAAAGAACACTCAGCTTTTACAGTTTATGTATAAAGTCACTTGAAATTTTAGTTCACAGACAGCAAGTGAGACGTGCATGTTTTACCCAACCCAGTTATTCACTTAAGGCATGTAAAGAGGAGATAAAGTGTGAGAATTTTATGATACTTACTTGATTTGGCTGCATAAGGACAGGGTTTAGTAATGGTGCTGGCGTCAGCTGGATGTCAGGAGTTTGTTGATAGGTATGACTTCACTGCAATTTTAAAATATAGATGGAAATGACTAGAATACATGCAGGGCCATTTAGATAACAGTTACATGTTCAATGAAATTTTAACTTGTAGACAAGTTGAGAGATTTTTCATATGTGCTGGGAGAGAGTTTCGCAGTATAGAAATATACTAGGGTTACAACCTGTCCCTCTTTGCGAGGGACAGTCCCTCTTTGGACAGTTGTGTCCTGCAAGAAAATCTAAAAAAATGGCAATTGCCCTGAGATTTTAGGTCAAAAATATTTCATAACTTTTCTTTATTAATTGTCTAAAATAGTCATTTTGTATCTGAAACACCTAAATGTTATATGAAATTGCATAAGCAACTGAAATACTACAAGAATAAGCTTTTATTTTGGCAAAAAAGTGACGTTCTGTCCTTTGCACTAGCTGTGAGTTATTTTTGTCCTGCAAAATCTCATCTATTTACAGAAAATGTCCCACTTTGGGTATGTGAAAAAGTAGCAACTCTAAACTATACGGATAGAGTATATGCAATCACTGTTATAATAATTAGATTTTTCGGTAAGCACTGCATGCAGTTCAGTGAATGCAGTTCTCTGTGGGATGGGTACCAGTTTAATAACTGGTTGGTGGCAGAGAATCTGTTGGGCTGTAAAAGATATTGTGACCAGTCTTAATGTCAGTGTAAGCTAATGGATTAAGCTTCTCCAGTCAGTTGAGGGACTGAAGCGCAAGGCAGTGATGTGGTCAGTTAATGTGTTCACTTGCAAACTTTACAATAGCAGAGGATTTCCCTACTTTGGCCAGCTGAGAGGACTGTACAATTGTCAAACTTGACAAGACACATAGAAGAATAGGCAGTAGATAGTTTGTGCTATGGTCTTACATGCATGGTCCAACAGAAAAAAGTTTGAATTTTAAAAAAATCTCTAGCTTATAGTTGTTTTTGAATTTCATATTGGATATGTTGATGAAATATTAATCTATGGTCAGCTATTGCACCCAATTGTTTTGTGGTTTGGACCAGCTCATTTCTAATATTGCTGGCAGATAATATTTTTAAGTCACAGTACTATGATTACTAGGTTAGAGATGAAAACGCCATTTGTTTAGTTTTCCTTGGATATGAGTGCAGTTTAGATTGTTCTAGCTAAATTTCAGGCTTTGTAAAGAAATGTTGTAGGTCATCTAGGAGATGTGTACCTGAAGAGGCTGTACATATTTGTGGTGAATTGTCTACATACTTGATTATATTTCTTGGAGATAGGCTGTATCCATTTTATTTAGAATGATATTAAGAAGTCATGGTCCTAATTTTAACCTTGTGTCACACCTAGTGCTGTTTCCTGAGGAGATAACAGCTCTTCTGCCTAACATGTGCACTGTCTTTGGTGTTAAAAGTAACTTTTAAATGAATAAACAATAATGTTTGTGAGGCACAGTTCCTTCAGCCTGATAGTATGGGATGTGAAAGTGTATCAAATGCTTTGGGTATGTCTTGAAATAGCAACACAACCATTTCATCTTGATTTCATCTTTCTTGAACATAGTTTGTTGTTTTTTTATAAATGCCATTTTTCCATGCTTTATCTCTGTTGTGCATTAGCTTTTTGTATCTGGTATAAGACATGGTGCATTAGCTTTTTAAAGCTAGTTTAAGCCATTGCGAAGATGCTGATTCATAGGTTCATAGGTTCATAGGTAAGTACTAGGCTACCGGCCCTAGGGCCTATACAAGCCTAGCCAAAAAGGTACCCTGGCTTTCGCCACCCAAGAAAATTATTTTTCTGTGCCCCTGTCAAACAGAGTCACAGAGGTGATCCATGGGGTGAATTTCCTATTTCCCATCCAATCATCAAGATTTTTCTTGAAGAGTGCTAATGAGAAGCTTTGTTTGATATAGATAGGTAGTTTATTCCAGAGTATGGGAAGTCTCTGAGACAGGAATCTATCCCTCCAGCATGTTCTGTTTATTGTGGTGACAAGTTTTCGGTCCCTAGAGCATGTAGCTCGGGGGGATTGGGATTTCTTTAAGTGGAGCATGTCCAACAGCTCTGGGTTTGATATAGCTTTGTATGTTAGGCAGAGATCACCTATGAGTAGGCGATATGCGACGGAGTAAAGCTGGAATTTTTGAGATGGTCTGCGTAGGGCATCTGTTTGAGGCCAGTAATTCTCTTTGTGAGGTATTTCTGCTGCCTTTCCAGTTGTTGTAGATGTCTTGTGAGGTACATACCAAAAGGGGCACTGTACTCTATAATGGGTCTAATGAGTGATGAGTAGTGGGGAACAATGACCTCTTTTTTCCTGGATGAGAAACCTTTTGTGATGAGATGTGCCACATAGAAGGATTTCCTGACTACTGTGGCGATGTGATTATCAAAGGAGAGACTACTGTCCACCTGTGTCCCAAGGTCTCTTATCACACTTTTGATGTTAAGTAGACTACCACCTATGTGGTAGCTCATGTGTACAGAGTTTTTTACCAAAGGGGATGAAAATGCACTTTTTGGCATTGAGCTTGAGTCCATGGCTTTGACACCAGGCATCTGTCTCAGTGATGCCCTTTTGTAGGATGTCCACATCATTCAGAGTTTCAATTAAGGCTCCTAGTTTGCAGTCATCTGCAAACTTCGTTAGCCAAAGACCTTCTGTGTTAGCCTGTATTTCAGAAAAGTAGATACCAAACAGGACAGGACCCAGGACTGAACCCTGTGGCACTACACTTGTCACTGGTCTAAAGTCGGATTTGGAGTCTGCTACTTTCACAGTGTTGGTTCTGTCAGTGAGCCAGTTGGCAACCCATCTTGTGACATAGGGATTTATACCTAGTTTAGTGAGTTTATCTATAATTCCAAAGTGGGGGATGGTGTCAAAAGCCTTGGCGAGATCTAGATAGGCTGTGTGAACCACCTTACCCTCATCTACGGATTTGGTGACTGCTTTAAAGACGTCTATCAGGTTTAGGAGATATGATCTGCCTTTTACAAACCCGAACTGGGTGGGGTCCAGAGTTTGGAGATTATCAATGTCTTTGTTTATACGTTCCATGATGATATGTTCCATGGCCTTAGGCTAATGGGGCAGTAGTTCCTGGGGCCCGTGTTGGCTCCCCTTTTGTGGAGTGGGATTACTATCACTGTGTGCCTTTTAGTGGGTACAAAGCCTCAAGTGAGGCTATGATTGAACATGGTGCTTAGGTGGGATGCCAGTTCATTCTGTAGTTCATGTAGAACGCAGCTTAGGATGTTGTCAGGTCCCATGGATGCTGTGTTCTTGGCTTTGGAGAGTGTGTTTTTTCCTGTGCAGCTGTCATTACAGGAACTTCGCATTCTTCCAGTATAGAGATGGACCCTTTAGGGGGTGACAGGGGGGGGGGTAAAGTTAGCACTGAACCTATCTGCTAGGATGCTGACAATATCAGTTGGTTCTGTATATTTAGTGCCATTGTGCTGTAACTCAGAGCAGATCTGAGTGTTGCCATTGAGATTCTTGACATAGCTATAGAATGCTTTGTGGTTGTCTTTAGAATCAGTGGCTATTTTGTTTTCGTAACTAGCTTTGGAGGATTTTATGAGGGATCTCAGCTTCTTACTGAGACTGACCAGGGAGTTCATCCAATCATGGGATTTTACTCTTTTTTGCAACAGTTTCTTTCTTCTGTTGTAGAGTTTGTTTATGGCAGGGGACCACAAGATTGGCTTCCTTTTTTTGGAGGATAGCATCTTGGTTCTAAGGATAGCAAGATCCATGCACTCGTGTAAGTGCTTATAAAGTGCATTTGTGTACGATTCAGCAGCCGTACCTCTATTGTCCATCTGCATGGGTGTTGTGAAGTTTGCCACTTCTGTTTTAAGAAGCGTGAAGTTGTCTTTGGAGAAATTTTTTGCGGTGGTTTCCCTAATGGGGGGTGGGGGCGGGATGTGGATGTCTAGGCTTATTAGCTTGTGGTCAGATCTGACCAACGAGGAATTGACCTCTGGTGTGGAACACTGGCCACCCATGTTGGTAATGACCAGGTCTAGGATATTGCTGTCCCTGGTGGGGGTGTGGATAAGTTGATCCAAGGCATTGGAATTTATGAATTCCAGAAAACATTGAGCAAAAGAGTTGGTACATGAGCAGTTTTCCCAGCCGATTAGACCCTTTTCCTGCTTTGATGTGCAAAAAAGTTTAATATGGAGAGAAACGTTTCAAAGTGCACATCACCTAAAGGCAGTGCTTATAATGGTTCACAGTCGGTATGCATAAGGAGAGACAAGAAAGTTTCCTTATCAAATCTGATTTTATTTCTGAGTGTTTTATACTGGGTGTTTCTATGAATTTTGGTGTCTTTATATTTGGGGAAGACTGGGTAATAATCACAAATAGCATAATTCCTGCATGAGTAGTTTTGTTGGGATCTGTGTTCAGTATCTTTTTTTTTTCCAGTTAATTATTTGTTCTTGTGGTTATATGGATTGTGTTAATCCATATAGACTGAGCGTGAGGTGAATATTAACATCATTTAGGTTTATTGTTTCAAGAGATATATTTGTAGTTGGCAGATATAGTATGACCTCAGAAGCTAATTTGTCCGCTCTTGGAGATATATAGAGTGGTGCTATACATTTTTGTTTCTGTGAGTTAATTTGTGTAGTTACTAGGATTTCAACAGCCTGCTGTGGTGGCAAAGACTGTTTGCTTAACGCTTTATTTTTCGTTTTATAACTGGAAGAAGGACTGACCATGGAATCCAGCAGTTTGTTCCATGATTAAGCTGTTTGTTTTCCCCAGCAAAAGCCAGCAAAGCTTGTCTTTAAATGACACTTTTTTCACATAGAAATATTGTAAAAAGTACTTTAAAACACTTCACCAGTCCCAAAAAGTAATACAAAAGCACAATTCCTCCACAGAAAAAAAATGGTTTTCAAATATAACTTTTAAACTGACTGGAGAAGAGAGCATTCTCATTTAAAAGTATAATAAAGTCTCACGACAGTCCATTAAAATACAGACTCTTATCTTTAAAATAACTTTCCTGAACAGGAAAGTATTAATAAACAAACATTTTTTAATGGAAGTTTTTTTCCGCAAAGGGAAATGATCTGCCCAGAAAAGGAACAGCACAAGCCGACCAGTGATTCTCAAAAACCTCAGAGGAGTGTACACTTTGGTGGCAGGAAAGCTCTGAAGGACAGAGGCATAGATGACTCACCCGGCACCCTGTACCAGTCCCTGAACTAGTACTGCACCTGGTCATAGTGAAGAGCAAAAGAAAAAAAACAAAAAAGCACTCATGGACTTCTCACAGCAGTCTGAAGCACACACACACACACACACACACACACACACACACACACACACACACACACACACACACACACACACACACAGACACGCACAAGCACACACAGACAGACACGCACAAGCACACACAGACAGACACGCACAAGCACACACAGACAGACACACACACACACACACACACACACACACACACACACACACACACACACACACTCGCACACATGCACACACACAGACACACACACATATACAGACACACACACACGCACACACCCGCACACATGCACATACACACACATACACACCATACACACACACATGCACACACACACACACACACACACACACACACACACAAACATGCACACACACACAGACACACAAACACGCATGCACACACACACGCACACAAAACACACACACACACACACACACACACACAGACACACACACACACAGACACACAAATGCACACACACAGACACACACACAAAGACACACACAGACACACACACAGACAGACACAGACACACACACATGCACACACCCACACACACACAGACACACACACACACACACACACACATTAACACATGCACATACACACACACACACACACATGCACACACACACACACACACACACACACACACACACACACACACACATACACACACACACACACACACACACACACACACACACACACACACACACACATACAGACACACACACACACACACACACACACAGACACACACACACACACACACACACACACACACACACACACACACACACACACACACACACACACACACACACACTCCCTTCCTACCTCCAGCTTGCTGCGCTCCTGCTTAAGTGCCCCAACCTGTCTTTTTAGTCAGCTCAGTTTAAGCTGACTGATGATTTGGGTGTGTGAAAGGTGTCTTGAAACTTTAGAAGCTGGACGGCTGTTATACCCCATCAGGTATAACCCACATAGCTAAGGCTACTGCAGCAGTGATCAATATGATGAACATGTGTAAATGCCAACTCTAGAATCTTCCTCTTCAAACTGAGTACTGAATTCCACAGCAGAGAATTAGAGTTCACTGATGATTGACGGTATATTAGTAAGATTTACTTTAGCATCAGTAGCTTAACAAAGAAGCATCTAACCAATAAGAGAGCACTGTAAGTCAATCCTATGAACTAATTCAAACGCACAGCAGTTGTGAGGTGCACTATGAGCCACGACTGCATCTGGAAAGTTGGCCTTTTAGAACGTGCGACATCAGTGTCCTTTGCACCTCTACAGGACCTACAAACCAGGTATCTTAACTTAAAACAAACTGCCCTCATATTTCATTGTTATTTACTTGCAGATTGGCTAAAAAAGTTACATTGTCTCCTTTTTTAATAGAAAACTATTTTCAAGTGCATTAAAAGAACATTGCTAGCCAATATTCTGAAAACATTTAATCTCTCCTTCACTGAAGCGTATTAATTGAAAAATGATAAATACTGTTAACATGCTTTGTATTTATGGCCAGAGATTATATTAAATCGTTAACATGCTTTGTATTTATGGCCAGAGCTTATATTAAATCTTAGCACATGTATGTGTGCGTGTGTGTGCGTGTGTGTGTGTGTGTGTGTGTGTGTGTGTGTGTGTGTGTGTGTGTGTCTATTTCATGTATCACATGTACTAAACTCCCACATAGCTAATTTATCTAATTTTTTACTTGAATAACAGCTGCCAATTTATTTCATCAGGATGTGGTAATTTTGTTACTTGTGTAGATACTGTATTGTACAAGGTTTATCTAGTTTTCAAAGGTTATTCACATGGGTTGTTTTCTATCCTATTTCTGAATTAAATTGTATTTTAAGGTGCCAGTTAAAGGTTTTGATATTATTTTAGAAGTGTAGTAAGGGCTTTGTTAGGATATGTTAATTTAATAGTTTAGTTGTCATTTTTAGATAATTTAATCTTGTTTGATTTTGTGATTAAGGCCCATTCAGCCAATAATGCCCTTATCAGATTGGGTGGTTGCATTGTTTTTTTTATTTAATCTGCATTATGATTAGTTGTTTTTTTATGTTAAAATGATGTATACACTGGGCTTCAAGGTCTTGATTTTGGTGGAAATATTTGTTTTTGGCAGTAGTGTTCAGTTATAGATTTGCTTATGTAGCTGTTTGCTGGAATATATTGGTGCAAGGTGCTATTTCTCACTGTAGTGTTTCATTTCAGCTTAAAATATGCATGTTAATTCAGCTTTTTGAAATTGATGGGTATCAGAGAAAGAGTGATCATTTAGTAAAATGAAAATGATCACTCTTTCTCTGAGTCAGATCTATATTGGAGTTTCATTTTTTTTTTTATTAAATACTCAGGAAATATGTTATAATACTCAAGACCATGTTGATTTTAGGTATAAAGACATAGACACATCTATCTTGTCTTGTAATGTGAGTCATTCTATTTACTTAATTATTTTGGCACAATAGTATATTTGTATGTCACTTTTATTGGGGAATAAATTTTTACTTCTAATGTAATGCTGACATGATACACCTGTGTGCTGCACATTTGCAGCACTGCCTACTTTGAAAAGAAATCATAAACTTATCTCTTATAGAGGAAGAATATATTTACCTTTACTATGTTAATAACAGCAAGTGCCACCATCCAAGTTAGTGTTTGTAGGGGGTAAAGTAAGTTAGTGTTTGTAGGGGGTAAAGTGACTGCAGTAGTAATAGTCCATAACACTGGGGGCACAATCTTTACAGTGATTTGATAGGTTCATAGGCTAATAGTTATATACTATAGCAATAACCCACGCCTGGGTGTGGGTAATGCTAAATTTACCCACGGTTGGCGTGGTTTGGTCCCTCGGGCTTCGCCCTCGGGACCAAACCACGCCAACCGTAAATTAGCATTACCCACACCCAGAAGTGGTTATTGCTATTATACCATGACATTATTTAAGAAAAGAAACTGTTACTTTTCTTAAATAATGGCATAGTATAATGCCTGTTTACTGCCCTTCCGCAGATGTCTGGCATCCGCGGCAGTTCTGATGTACTGCCCCCTGCGCAGTACATCAGAGCTGTGTAAAGCAACGGCGAAACCAAGATCTCCGTTGCTTTTTTTTCAGTGCCTCGTTATGTTAAATGAGTTTAACATAGCGAGACAGTTTTAAAATAAGCAACGGACATCTCCGTTGCTTATTTTAAAACTGTCTCGCTATGTTAAACTCATTTAACATAGCGAGACACTAAAAAAAAGCAATGGAGATCTTGCTTTCTCCGTTGCTTTTTTTTAAAATGCTGTCTCGCTATGTTAAATGGGTTTAACATAGCGAGACAGCGTTTTAAAAAAACGAGTTATACTAATGGAAAAAAGTCCGGGCGACCGGACCTTTTTCCATTAGTATAACTCGATTTACAACGGGCACGCTGGCCAATCAGCGTGCACGTTTTGGGGGGGTCATGGTATAATAGGCAAATAACCCCCAGGGCCTTTATAAGCCTAGCTGTGCAATCCAACCCAGTTGTGTCCATATGTATCATGAGCATAGCTCTCAACTAATCAGGGACATATTTCAACAGAATCAGGACCAAACCCAGAAAAAAATCAGGGACATTTTTAAAATATTAGTACTATTAACTTGAGACATGAGCAGAATAAAAGAATGTTAATTACTATACATTTTGTGAAATAAAAGAAATCTATAACTCTTACTTACTGCTATTATTTATTGAGTATAATTCACCACCTTTCCTCCAAGAGTCACCAGTTTTAGGAGGGATTAAGAGGGACAGAGCTACATTTTGGGGGCAAAATCAGGGACAACTGAGAGGTGTGATCATGGGCATGTATTAGGAGGAGGGTATGTTAGGAAATTTCTAGAGGTTATGTGGGAGAGTATGTCAATCTGGCTATTACTACCTAATTCTATCTATCAGAGTCATGGGAGCCAGAGCCAGGGTAGATTCCCGATTTCCCACCCATTTGTCAAGGTTAAACTTAAATGGGGTTAGGAATGGATTCTGATTCACTTGCATGGGGAGCTTGTTCCACAGCATGGGGATCCTCTGAGACCCATATCTGATTCACCAACATGTCTTATATATGTCACAAGCAACATTTAAATCCTTGGATCTAGTGGTTCTGATGCTTTTCATATTGTGGATGTGCAAAAGGTCCATCAGAGCTGAATCTGGTGATGACCTGTATTCTAGACATAGATCACCTGTCAGTAACAAGTAGAAGACAGAGTATATGTTTATAGGTTCATAGGTGTTTACTAGGCTAATGACCTCAAGGCCTTTTTAAGCCTAACCATGCATCCCAAATCTCTGACAAGTTCTGAAATCCTTGCTAAGTGTAAGCAGGGGTTTGGAAGGTAAAATATTTGCAAGCAAAGTTCTTGGAAATGACCCATTTACAGGCTGCCTGTGTCCATTACAGACATAGGTTCCAAACCAGGGATGAATTTCCTGTTCCCCATCCAATTGTCCAAGTTACGCTTGAATTGGGTTAGGGAGGAACTCTGCTTCACATGGATGGGGAGCCTGTTCCAGAGAAGGAGTAGTGTCTGGGAGACATACCTGTCTCTCCAGCAGGTCCTGCCTATATCACAGGCAAGTTTTAAGTCTTTAGAATGTGGAAATTATTGTGCTGTTTGTTTTCTAGATATGTAGGAGGTTCATCAGAGTGGGGTCTGGCAATGCCTTGTTTGCCAGGCATAGATCTCCCCTCAACAGCCTGTAGGGGACAGAATACAGGGGTAGGGCCTTGAGGCAGTCTACACAGGACATGTTACTTATGTCCTGTATTCTTTTAGTGAGGAACCTCTTAGGATGTTCCAGTTGTTGGATATGCCTAGTTAGGTACATACCAAAGGGTGCACTGTACTCAATGACTGGTGTGATGAATACAGAATACAGTGGAACAATGACTTCCTTGGACTTAGATACCATACAATTGTTTATAAGTTGCACAACATAAAATGACTTTCTTACTACTGTAGACACATGATGGTCAAAGGCTAGATTACTGTCTATGTGTGTGTCCCTAAGTCCCTGACTACTGTATCAACTCTTAGGGTGTGTTGTCAATATGATAATTATCAGGGATGGATGACTTCCCAAAGGATATTATGCATTTCTTGGCATTTAGTTTTAGTCCATGGCTCTGACGCCATTTGTTTGTCTGTGTTAGCCCTTCCTAAAGAGCATTTGTGTCAGTGGGAGATTCAATGACAGCTCCTAATTTGCAATCATCTGCAAATTTAGTCAGTCAGAGACCATTGACATTGGCCTTGACTTCAGAGTAGTAAATGCCAAAAAGGAGCAATTCCAAGGTCTCTTTATAGAGGTGGACTCCCCAATTCTAACTTCCTGGATCCTGCTGTGAGACAGCTTGCTATCAATTGGGTGGCATAAAGGTTTGTACCTAACCTCTTAACTTTGTCAATAATGCCCAAGTGGGGTATTGTGTCAAATGCCTTGGCAAGGTCAAGGTAGGCAGTGTGAACCATTTTGCCCTTACTTAGATATGTTACCTTCTCAAACAAGTCCACCAGGTTGAGTAGGCATGACCTCTCCTTGATGAAACCAAACTGGGTTGGACCCAGTGTCTCGAGATTTTGTATGTCATTATCGATCATTTCCATGATAATTCTTTCCATAGCTTTGCATGTGAGACTAGTGAGATTTGTGGGTCTGTAATTTCCAGGGTCCATAGATGTCTCACATTTGTGCAGAGGGATGTCTGTTGCTATTCTCCATTCATGAGGCACAAAACCTGTTTGGAGGCTACAGTTAAATAGTAGTTCCAGAGCGCATGATAGGTCATGTTTCATGCTGTTTTGATGGCATCCTGGGATATTGTCTGGGCCCATTAGTGCAGTGCTCTTGCTCTTAGAGAGAGCATTCAGGAACTGTTCCCTAGTGATAGCAGAGGGGAATTGTATTTGATAGTATTTCCTAAGGGAAGGTTGGGGGGGTGAGGGGTAAAGTTGGAGCTGAATTTATCAGCAAGTAGTTTTGTTATATCTTCTGGCCCTTTTTTAAATTTCGTTTGAGTTTCTAATACCATGATGGGAATGGACCCCATTCCTAAGTCAAAGTATGATTAAAGTTCATGAAATTACTATTGTTTTAATCTTTGATGTTAGCCAGAAGTGTCCTTCGCAGCACCTGCAATGTACCCAATAATGACTCCTTCTGCAATTCATATGGAGTTACATGTACTGGTAAAATATCTAAGTATATCTAAGTATGATTGTAAATTCTTTTTTATAAGACCCGTTATGAAACCCGTTGCACCTACTACTATTGGAACTGTCTGGGCATCCTTCTTTCACATTTCCCTTGTTTCTGCCTGCATTTCCTAGTATTTTATGACTTTGTTCTATTCCAATTCCCTTTTGCATTTTAATAGCTACCATCCTTTTCATCAACGTAAGGGATTAATTAAGGCTCAAATGGTCAGAACATCTAGGTTAGTAAGTCAAGAAGAGGACTTTAAAGATGAAATGTTTAAACTGATCGGAATGTTTCTTGACCGCGGATATCCTTTAAAACTGTTATTAAGTGTTAAAAGAGATATAAATAGAGAGAGAAAAAGTAGATATGCCCCGATTTTAATGGGTGGACTAAATTTAAGAGAAGTTAAGGAAAATAAGAAGGAAGAACAGAAGGACGGCCTTCGTTTAGTGGTAAAATATAATGAGATGACATCTGTCCTTATTGAAACAGTTAAGGAAGTATGGAATTTTTCTTTAAGTGATGAGGTAAAAAAGATTTTGGGCAATAATCCCAATATAGTGTTTAGTAGAGGGAGAACATGAAAGATATTTTAGAAAAGAACAAATTTAAAAATTACAGGTCAAACATGAGGAAATGTGGTTTCTGCAGATGGTGTAGGTTTGTGAACGAAGGTTCATATGTGTGTGTTGAAGGGTATAAATATACCATCAAATGTCCGGGACAGTGCAATTGTTGTACAAAAAATCTTGTATATCTCGCCTCCTGTTCTTCATGTAATGCCTACTATGTAGGCAAAACCATCAGGAGGCTTCGAGATCGGATTTCTGAACATCTAAGGTCCATTAAAAAGAAAGATTTGCACAATGCACTGTATTTGCACACAACAAAATGTAAGGTTTTTAAAAAGTTTTTGTTTTTTGTTATAGGTCGTGTAATTGATTCGGGTGAAGGTGGGGATGTGGTCAACAAGGTTGGTGCTTTAGAAACGGAGTGGCAAATTAGATTAGATGCCTGTAGACCCCCAGGGTTAAATGACCACATCTCCATCAAGCCTATTTTAAAACTAAGATCCCAGCAGATATAATTCAATTCAATTTAAAGGGTTATTATACAATATTTTTAAAGTTTTTAAAGTGTTTGAGTGATTAATGTTATAAATTTTGGAAATTTTGAATTTATTTATTATAATAAAGTGAATGTAATTAATGAGTTATAGTTTTATATATATATTAGAATAAAATTTAAGTATCGAGGAGTTTTTAATCAAAGAAATAGTTGTATAAAATGTTTTTTATTTAATTATTGATTGTCTTATAAATAATGTATTTTTGAGTGGGAGGGGTTTGCTTCAACCAATTGTAATGTGAAGTAGGGTATTTAAAATGTTGAGAGATGCCTGTTTGTGTTACGACTCTGAAGATGCCTTATTGTTTGGCGAAAGCATTCTATAGTGCTTAGTCAGTCTGTACTTTATTTGCAACCTTTTGCCTGTTCTAATAAATCCTGTTGTGTGTCACCTTCGTGGTTTGGCTGCTGGACTTTGTGGTATCAAAAGTTTTGTACCCAATAATGACTCCTTCTGCAATTCATATGGTGTTACATGTACTGGTAAAATATCTAAGTATATCTAAGTATGATTGTAAATTCTTTTTTATAAGACCCGTTATGAAACCCGTTGCACCTACTACTATTGGAACTGTCTGGGCATCCTTCTTTCACATTTCCCTTGTTTCTGCCTGCATTTCCTAGTATTTTATGACTTTGTGTCTTTATGTATGTAAGACACTGTAGTCACTGGGTGCAGCAATTTCAATGACCGATGCTACTTTTGTCATCTTTTCATGGACTACTATATCTGTTTTTTTAGCATCTGTTTTTTGAACTTTTGATAATGGACGATCTCATGTGATATAAACATCTTCATTTTCTGTGATGCTTTGTGGCTCATGTTCCGGTTGTTTTCCAGCTACCTCAGTATTATAATGTTTGCACAATCCCCAGTGTAACAGTCTTGCCACATTATTATGCCTTTCAGTATACGGTCCTTCTGCCATTAGTATGTCACAACCAGCAAAAAGATGTGCAACAGTTTCCAATTCTGTTTTACAAAACCTACATTTGTCTGTTTCTCCCACATGTTCAATGGACTTAGTAAACTAACATGTACGTAACACATTATCTTTGGCTGCCAATATTAACTTGTCATTTTTTGGTTTAAATTCACCTCTCCTTAACATTCCTGCATTTGATCCTGATCAACATGAGGTTGTTCCGAGAGATTTCTATACTTGTAACTATATTTATTCATTTTCCACATTTCTTGTCTTCTCATCTGCTCCACCTTATATTCTTGCTTTTGTTTTTTGGTACATTTAGTTGCTGCCTTATTTTTATCTACTTCTGGTTTAATTTCCATTTCCACTTGAAGCCGATATACTTCTAGTAAACTAAGCAGGGAAATCATTATAGACTTATTCTCCCCATGTTTCAAAACTTTCACTATGTTTGGGTTTTGTGAGGTCTGCAGATATGTATGCAGTCCCAAGATTGCAGATCTATACATGTAATCAATTTTGAGGAGGCCCATACCTCCTTCAGAATGGGGGAATATATAGTCTTGGTGCACATTGATTTTTATAAATCATTTAATGAACATGAAGCATCCTTCTTGTTTTCCTGTACAACCAATCCAACACCTTTTGATCAATCACTCCAAAACTGTAAGTTAGGACAGAAGGAACAATCTGGATTATAGCTTGATCTTTGCTCCTAGATGTCAGAGCTGTTTTCAGTATTAATTCATGTCTTCTAAAATATTCCTTGCTGAGTTTTATTCACATTTGTTCATGTTTTATTGTTGATCCTTCATCAGTTACCAAATGTTTATACACTTCCTCTTGCCCAAGTTATTTTATATCACATTATTGTCCCAAACTGATGTTTTCTTGGTGCTGCAGCTCTCCTGCTTTAAAGGTTGCTTTTGCACATTTATCTAGATCAAATGACATTCTTATATTGACCACTTGCAGTTGTGCTTTCAGTTCCTCATCTGATGAGCTTTAAAAATTTAAATCATCTACACAGAGAAGAACAGAAGTCTTTACGCTGTTGTTTTCTGGGAGCCAAATTGTAGCCATGACCTAATCTGTTAAGTAGACAGCTTAATGGGTTAAGGGCAAGAAAAAAGAGCAGCAGTGACAGACAGTCACCCTGGAATATCCCCTTTTTAATTTTTATCCTGGGAATAAAAATCTGTCCTTTATCATGGCTTAACTGCAAAGTGGTTTACCACTGTTTCATGGTCATTGTAATGTAATCGATCAGGTTAAGGTGTATCTTATAAATTTTTAAACACTCTTTTATCCATGACTGTGGAATACTGTCAGATGTTTTTTTGTAATCAATCCATGCCATACTTGGATTCTTCCCCTTTTTACAGTTCTCCATTATAACTTTATGTAACAACAAATGATCACTTGTTCCATATGACTTTCTTTTATTACCGCTTTGTTCTACTGCCATGATTGACTTTTCTTCTAAATGAGTATGAACTCTGATGGCATCAATTCCAGTGTATAGTTTATATCTCGTTGGAAGGCAGTTATTGTTCTATAGTTTTTAGATTAGCTTGCAGGTTCACTCTTAAGTAGGACTATTGTTTTTCCTGTTGTTAACCAGGCTGGTGTCTGTTTGGGGTGTGCATATTTGTAGTTCTTACTCATGGCTAAATCTTCATGTAAAGATGGTAATACTTTTAGCCAGAAGTTAGATACTGCATTTGGGCTTGGGGCTTTCCAATTAGAAGCTTATCTTAACTTTGTTTCATTCTCTGTGGCCGTTACTCCATCACATTTCATATCTTTAAACTTCTTATTCTTTATTTTACATCTTCTATCCATTTAGCATCTTTGTTATGTTCCACAGGATCTTCATAAATACATCTCAAAAATGTATCTATTTCTTCTTTTTTTGATGGTGTTTCAATTCCTTTTGCCTTGTTTCCCAATTTTCTATAAATATTAGGTCATCAATAAGCTGCTTATTTTATACTTTTCCTTTTTATTTCTCTGCATATCTTCTACGTTTTTCTGCCTGTGCTGATATGTTAGTTTATTATTTGTGATAGTACACAATAGACCCTGATTTGTTCTGATACTCCATATCACGTCTATCTTTCTGAGTATTTTTGTTGATCTGTTCCCTCTTCTATACTCTTCTAACAGTGACACTTCTTGTCTTAATTGCTTTATAGTTTTCTCTGTTCGATACTTCCATGATGGCATTTCATTTCTCCCCTTCATTTCCTTTCTTACCCTGTATTTTTGTGGTAGGACTTTATCTGTCATTAATTTAGCTGCACAGTAATATATTCTGTTTACTTCTGTTATATCGCATGGATCTCTATAGACAGTCCTAATTACTGTGTTCATTTGTTTTATCAAACTTCTTTTTCGGTTTTATTAACTTTCTGTAGTTTATTTCTTTCATTGATCTTAATATGTCTGTCCAGCTCTATTAAATCAAGCAACTCTTCTCTTAGATTCTTCTAAATGGAGGGCACATTGTTTGCTCCCCATTTCCTATGGAGATTCTATAGAAAGTTCCAGAGCATCTTCCTGTGCCACATTCTCTTCAGTTTCATCCCGTGTCTTCCATTGCTCTTTCATATGGGAACTCACTGTCCTATCACTCCACAACATTGACTGTGTCAGAGCTGCCACAGTTTCATGTTCCATCCCTTGTTGGGCAACTCAACCTGAATGTTTGTACTGGTTTCCTTTGGAAGGCTCCAAAATATCTTTACATGGCAACTGATATTTCCCTCTCCACTGGTTTCTTCTTAATTTGGAAATCCATTTCTCTATCCTGCTGTAATGTTATCTGAGTTACATTTTCTTCACTAAATCATTCACTTCGCAAGTAATCCATATTTTCAGTTTCTATTTCTTTAACCTCTCCAGTATTAATCTTCTTTTCTGCTTTTCCTCTTTGTTTTCTTATTTTTTGTATTGTAAAATTTTTCATGTCCGGATACCTTTGCCTGTATTTCTCTTCAAATATCTTTGGTGCTGCTCTTTTTTGCATTGATTAGTTTTGCTTTCACCTTTGCATACATATTGCACCATATTAAATCTCTTTTTCTTTCCCATGTCCATATTCCTTCTTCAGATGTCTCCTGCTTCTCCTGTTTCTCCTTACTTTGGGGACTCATTGTTCCATCATGCTATGGTATGACCTGTGTTAGACTTTCTACACTAAATCCTTCACTTCGCAAGTATTCCATAACATAAACTTTGATTTTTTTTTTAACTTCTACTTTACTAATCTTCTGTTCTATGTTCTCTCTTTGTGATCTTATTTTTGATTGTGAGATTTTCCAAACCTGGATGCCTTTGCCTGTATTTCCCTTCAAATATCTTTGGGACTGCCTTTTTGTGTTTATTAATTTAGCTTTCTCCTTTGCATAAATATTGTACCATATCAGATCTCTCTTTCTTTCCAGTGTCTATATTTCTTTGTTTATACCTTCCAAAAGTATCTAAATTTTGTTCTTTACATGTTCACACTTCCCCAGTCACTTATTTTTCCAAACAGGCCAATGTTTCTTGGTCTATATAATGTTTTTTCACAAATCTGTTGTATAAATGAACACACATTTTTATTTGACTCTTCTGACAGTTTTTCTTGTGGAAGTATTTTTCTTTCCTCTAATTTATCTTTTAATCTTTTCACATATCTTGTGTCTGGAAATTTTGGGCTTATTGCATAATAGTAACAATACACAATTTCTTTCTTATCCTCAATAGTCCACCCTATCGTCTTTATGGCTCTTCTTTGGCCTGTCAGTTTTGTGATTTTTGTAGACTACTACTTTCTTCTACAATTGGGGGGGGGGGCTATCCTCCCTGTGGGCCTGGCCTAGCCCCATTGTAGCAATGTTTCCATGTCTTGAGGATTCTACACGGGTATTTTTTCCAGTCCTGGCACCAGTGCACCTATCAGGATTGTGCACTTTTTTATTCTGGGTCTTATGCACCCAGCTATCTTTTTTTATTTTTTAACCTACTTCTGTCCATGATATATGCTATATAAAATGCAGTCTACATGCCAGTGTCGTCTTGGTGAGATTTTTTGAAAAACAGAAGGTACACACCAAAACATGAGGTTAAATTCAGTCCCAGCAATACTACTCTCATTTGCTTGCGGATGTATCATCCCGCCATTCGGACCCCTTCAGATTGCACTTTTTGAGGGAAGGTTGAGGGGAGAGAGAGGTAAAGTTGGAGCTGAATTTATTGGCCAGTAGGCTTGTTATATCTTCTGGCTCAGTATAGGTGGCTCCATTTATAATGTGCTCTGCACACAATTGTGTATGGCCTTGGAGGTTGCGGACATAGCTAAAGAATGCCTTATGGTTGTCCTTGGCCTGGGAGGACAAATTTACTTTAAATTCGGCTTTAATAGACTTTAATGGTCTTCTGAGTTGCTTGTTTAGTTTGATGATAGTGCCTTCATCCTGCTGGGGGTTGCACTTCCTAGTTTTTACCACAATTTTCTTCCTTCTGTTATACAGCCTATTGATGCTCTGATTCCACCAGGATGGCTTGTTTTTTCAGTATGTTCTGTACTTCTTCCTGTTGGGCACAGCTGCCTCTATGCAGCTATTAACATGCTTGTACAGGGTTTCTGTGAACAGTTCTGTGTAGGCAGCAATGTTCTCAGGGTTTATTGGGGCTTGAAATTTTGCCAGGTTATCGCTCAATAGTAGGAAGTTAGCCTTAGAGTAGTTCCTGAGCATTTCAGGGTTAGCTGGGGGTCCATATTTTATTTTTACTTCAAAGGAGACCATTTTGTGGCCTGATCTTACCAGAGAAAACATTACACTGGGGTGGGCTGTGTAGCATTCTCTCATATTAGTGAGGACCAGATCCAGTATGGTTGCCCCTGGTTGGTGTATTGATAACCTTACAATCTTGTCCAGGGAGTTTGTGTTTACAAAATCCATAAATCTCTATGCCTCCTGTATGTTTGGTGTCATACATGATTCCCAGTCAATAGAGGGGTAATTAAAGCTGCCAATGAATATGGTATTGGGTTAGATGGTCAGTGTTTCCATCAAGTTTAAATACATGGTATGGACTTCCTGGGTCATAGAAGAGGACCTATAGCTTGCAAGGAAGTGGATTTTGCCTATGGTGATTTGAATGTGGAGAAGCTCAAGTGCATTGTCCTGTTTGATCCGCCTTGAGGTATATTTAGTTTTGATGAAAATCAAGACACCTCCATTTTTAGTCCCTGTCTGTGTAGTAGCTTGTCTAAATAAATAGAGATAGGGCTAAGGTGATCCATATAAGACAGTGTGTTTATATCCTGGATTTTCCTGGGAAGGAACATTTGTGAGCATTCCAACTGTTGCATATTTTTTGTCAGGTACATGCTGAAGAGGACATTGTACTCAATTATAGGTCTAATAAGGGCTGAATAAAGTGGAACTATGACTTCCTTGGACCAGGATGTCTTACCATTGCTTATAAGTTGGGCAACATAGAATGATTTTTTTTACTACCTTGTCCACATTTTGGTCAAAGGCCAGATTGCTGTCTACATATATTCTCAAATCCCTGACAACTGGGTCAAATCTTAGGGTGTCTTATCAATGGAGTAATTAGCCTGGGTGACAGTTTTCACGAAAGCCACTATAATGCATTTCTTGGCACTGAGTTTTAGTCTGTGACTTAGGCAGCAGTTATTTGTCTCTGTTAGACCCTCTTGTCAGATATTTTTGTCATGGGAGGAATCTATGATAGCTCCCAATTTGCAGTCACCTGAGAACTTAGTCAGCCAAAGGCCCTTGACATTAGCATTTACCTCAGAGAAGTAGATGCCGCATAGAAATGGTCCCAGCATACCCCTAAGGTACCCTGCTAGTGACTGGTCTCTTAGTGGAGGTGGTGTAACCAGTCCTGACTTCCTTGGTCCTGTCTTTGAGCCAGCTGGCAATCCAGTGAGTAATGTAGTGGTTTATACCCAGTTCAGTGAGCTTATCAACTATACCTGAGTAGGTATTATATCGGACACCTTTGCCAGGTCCAGGTAGGCAAGATGCAATATTTACCACTCATCTATTGCCTTGGTGACCTTCTCAAAGAAGTACACCAAGTTTAGAAAGCATGCTCTTCCATTGACAAAGCCAGTCTGGATTAGGTCCAGTGTCTAAAGGTTGCCTACGTCTTTGTTGATCATTTCCATGCTAATTCACTCCATGGCTTTGCATATTACACTAGTCAGACTAATAGTTCTGTAGTTTTCGGGGTCAGTTGATGGTCTGCCTTTGTGAAGTGGGATAATCGTTGCAGTTCTCCATTCTTCTGGTACTAAACCTGTTTTGAGGCTATAGTTGAAAAGTGACTCAAGTGGTTCTGATAGGTCATGTTTCCAGCTATTTAGGAGGCATTGAGGCTGTATTCGGCCTTAGTGTGTGCCTCCAGGACATTGTGGGGAGGCTGATGCAGGTAGATATTTCATGGAGCAAGGTGGGGGGGGGCAGGGAGGTGAAGTTTGAGCTGAATTTGTCAGTGAGCAAATTTGCCATGTTGCACTGCTCAGTGAAGGTGGCACCACTGACCACCAATATGGCACACTGATGTGTGCGTCCTTTGAGGTTTCAGGCACTGCTGTAGAATGTCTTGTGGTTGTCTTTAGTCTGTGAGGCTATCTTGACCTTGTTTTTGGCCTTGTTGGACTTAATTATTCCTCTTAGTTTCTTGTTTAGTTGAATTAGAGAGCTCTTATCATTATGGGAGTTGCTCTTCCTGATTTTAGCCTTGACATTTTTCCTTTTTTTATGTACCCTATTAAGGTTAGGATTCCACCAATGTCATTTATTTTTATAGTTTGTTTTGGGATTACTTCTAGTAGGTACAGCAGCCTCAATATGGCCATTTACATGGTTGTACAGGGTCTCTGTGAGCTATTCTGCATAGGTTGCTGTGATTTCATATTGTAGATGAGTTGATGGGAACTTGATAAATAACTGCAAACCACGGTTAGGTCACCAGACTTTCAAGAAGAGATAAAATGCAGAATGTGGAACAAAGGCTGACAAATATGGCTTTCTTTGGAAAGCAGAAAACTTGTATGCTGAACAACCAGCAAGCCTTTTAGGAGATATAGAAACCTCATTGTTGGCACCAACAGAAGCAAAGATGGTGTTAACATTAACCTATCAGTAAGTAGTGGGATGGAAGTGAAAAATGAAGCTTGAGATAGTTACTTTGTGACTTCTGTGATATATAAATCCCTCTGCCAAACCCCAACATCTCCACCACTATCAGCTGGATCATGCCTGACTATTGTTGATCTTTGTCTGCATTTGATTTTTCCCATCCACCCACTCTACTGCTGTTATACTCTTAAAACTTGTTGGCTTTTGAGTTGCCTGCCCCTACTGTAAATCTGGTTCTGGACACTACTCCCAGTCCCACTTCATCAGCTCATTCTAATGAGTACTGGGAGATCAGCTGGGAAGACCCAACCCCTTAGTCTCTTAAACTTGAATTATCTTGTTTCCTCCCTTCCCACTTACTTAAAAATGTACTTTATTCAGCTGCTTTTACTGATTCTGTGCTTCTTCCTACTTTATTACTTTATTTTGCTTTTTGCTGCTTGTTCTTAAAGTGTTCAGTTGCATTTTATCTGCTGCATTTATTACTGCTTGTTGGTATCCTGAGTAAATTGTAACTGTTATTCTAAGCCTCTTAGTTCTGATTTATGTACTTGTGCCTCAAACTAGTTATCTTACATAAGGAAGGTTTGTTGTCTACACTCCTGTGGCAGATTACATCCTTCTTAGTTGGAATTGCTGGTTGGAGGTTTATTGTGTCTGTTTTTCTAAAGGTGTCTTAATTCTGGTTTAATCACTTGGGTGCTAAACCAGTTAGTTTACATTAAGAAGATTTATGGTCTACACTCTTGTGGGCAGGGAGGGTAGCCTCCACCCTTTTCATCTGAGAATTGTTGGTGAAGACTTATTGTGCCTGTTATTCAAAGTGTCTTTGTTCTGGTCTATGGTCTCCACTCTTGTGGCATTACTGTCTAGATAGATTTTTTTAAACTATTAGAGCATCTAGTTTTCTCATTGCTAAGTGCTACTCATCAAGTTGCTTGTCTTATTGACTTGTTCAGTATTTAATTTTTCCTTACTCTTTCCTAGTAGATCAGTGACCATGGATATTCACTTCCCGCCTCTTTCTGTGGTCAGTCTGGTTGAGATAGATATTTTGAGACATTGTAGTAATTGCCTCATGTACACTGACAACCCACTTGTTCTTATAAAACAGATATAGCATGCAAGAGGTGAAATACTCTTTAAATCTGGAGGTAAAACTCTTTCTCATTTAACCAAAACGAATCCTATAGAGGCTGTCAGTGACACTTGCACCGTGCCTACTGCACAGGGTAAAGACCCTACATATAAAACTGCTTATGCTGAGGCACTTACAGGTAACCTTCCTAAAGCACTAAGACCTCATGCACAATATAGTCAAAGAAAGGATCCTTAGCCATCACATAAACACTCCATTAAAACATCACCCACCGCTACATAGTAACACTGTATCCAGCGCCTCCACTGCTAAGCCCTTACAGCAAACCAGCAGACAGCCAAATGTCCTGGTCATTGGTGATTCTGTAGTGAGGGATCCCCCTCACCAGACTAAGGAGACAGTCATGGTCAGCTGCCTTTCCAGGGCTAGGATCTGTCAGGTCACACAGGTACTCAGGTCATTGAACCACAGGTACCAGTATGACTCTATCGTAGTCCATGTGGGTGTTAATGACCTGAGACGTACCTTCCTTGACTGTATGAAGCAAGACATACTTGAGCTCACTGATTGTGTGTCTGAACCAGGTATGGGCCTAGCACCGAGCAGCTTATTGGGCCTAGCACTGAGCAGCTTATTGGGCCTAGCACTGAGCAGCTTATTGGGCCTAGCACTGAGCATCTTATTGGGCCTAGCACTGAGCAGCTTATTTGGCCTAGCACTGAGCAGCTTATTGGGCCTAGCACTGAGCATCTTATTGGGCCTAGCACTGAGCAGCTTATTGGGCCTAGCACTGAGCAGCTTATTGGGCCTAGCACTAAGCAGCTTATTACCTTCTCTGAGGATGATGCCATGTTACCAACAGAAAATGATTGATTTTAACAATTGGCTTAACTTCTAGTCTCAGTCCAGGGGGGTGCAATATTTGATAGCCTAGGAGGATGTGGTTGACAGACTACACTGCTTTGCCAGGGATGGTCTGCACGTATCCCCTCTAGGTTTTCAGATATTGGCAAATACCTTTTCCACCTCCATAGTGCCTTTTTTAGGCAATACCAAACTGAAAAGTCTACAAATTTAACTGAACCTATGAAGGAATATCTGAAGGTGGTACTACCCACTGCTAGATGTCTTAACAAGAAACTCCACTCCCTGCAAGTCTTCCTCTCCCTGGAGAGTGTATACATCAGTGTAGTAATGGAGACATGGTTTAAAGTTGCTGAGAGTATCCTACAAATGCAAGGTTATAATGCCTTTTACACCATTTGATTAGCTACTGCACAGGAGGGAACTAAAGGTGGAGTGTCAGTCTATATTAAGACTAAACACACATCCTGACTAAAGTGTATGACCTACCAGAACTCATACATATGCAACTCAACATAAACAGGGTGTTGCACCATATCCTTGCAACATATAGGTCCCCCTCCACGTCCCAGAAAACCCATGCTACCTGTTTCAATGTACTAGAGTCCCTCAACATTCAACCCAATATGATATTCATGGGGGATCTCAACTACCATTCTACCAACATCCTGTTAATACCAACATCCTGGAACAGTTGGTTCATTCTCCTACCAGGGGTACACACATCCTTGACCTTGTACTCATGAACATGGGGGGCAATGTTCCCCACCCAATGTAATATGTTTGCTCATCAGATCTGATGATAAGGCTGTATTACTTGAAATAAAAATTAAATCCGGGTATCCAGCAAAACCAAAAACCTTTAGAAACTATTCCAAACCTAACCTCTCTCTACTAAGCAACACCTTGGTTAAATTCCAAGCACCCCAAAACCCAGTAAACATCTTAGAATACACTTGGCTATTTACAAAATCTCTGTACAGCCATATTGATAGCTGTAAAGTGTGAGCTGTGCCCAGTGGTATTAAGAATAAGATAAACTCAAAAGACAAGCCACCCTGGTGGAATCACAGTATCAATTGGTTATACAACAAAAGAAAAAAAATCTTGGCCAACCATAGCAGGAACAAAGACATACATACTAAAAGTCTCGTGACCAACGTAAACAGGCAGTTAAGAGGGTTAATTAATACTTCAAACGCTAAATTGGAAGAAAAAATAGCTTTCTACAGCTATGTCTGTAACCTCAGAGGAAATACACAACAATGTGCAGAACTTATTGTAAATGGCATCACCCTCACTGAACCGAAGGCCATTGCCAACCTTTTAGCTGACAGATTCAACTCAAATTTCTCCCCCCACTCCCCCCAATAACCCAAAGGAAATACTGCATACCACAATCCCCCCAAGCCATTACTAGGGAATAGGTCATCAATGCACTTTTCAAGGCCAAAAACACTGCATCGTTAGGCTTGATTACATCTTAGGATCTTTAATAACTAGCATGAAACATGACCTCTCTGGTCCACTCAAATCACTTTTCAGCTGGAGACTTCAGTCAGGTTTTGTGCCCAAGGAATGGAAGATGGCCACAGTCATTTCTTTGTAAAATGGAGGTCCAGCCACTGATCCGGGTAACTACAGGCCCATAAGTCTTAGCAGTCTTGTATGTAAGGCTATGGAAAGAATCATCACAGACATATAAATGAGGACATAGGTAACCTGCAAACACTGGACCCATCACAGATCAGCTTTTTTAAAGGAAGGTCATGCCTATTAAATCTGGTGAACTTTTTTGAGAGGGTCACCAAAACATTGGATGAAGGTAATACTGTGCACACAGCTTACCTCGACCTGGCTAAGGCTTTTGATGCAATACACCACTCAGACATTATAGACAAGCTCACTAATTTAGGTATAAACCCTTTTGTCACCTGCTGGATAGTCAACTGGCTCACTGATAGACCCAGGAGGTCAAAATAGGTCAGGCCATCTCCACCGAGAGGCCAATCACTAGCAGAGTCCCCCGGGGCTCAATACTTGGCCTGCTCCTTTCTGTTATCTATTTCTCTGAGATGAAAGCAAATGCTGAAGGTTTATGGCTGATTATGTTTGCAGTTGATTGCAAGCTGGGGGCATGGCATCTAGGTCCAAAGATGTTATTATCCCACTGTACTCTGCTCTTATCAGACCAGTCATAGAGCACAATGCTCCCTTTGGCATGTATCTGACCAGGTATATGCAGCAACTAGAGTGACCTCAGTGGTTTCTTAGAAAAAGAATGCAAGGTATTACAAGCCTGCTTTATGCAGAGTGCCTTAAAGCCCTTTCATTCTACTCAGTCTCCTGTATATTGCTGAGAGGTGATCTATGCCTGGCTTACAATGCATCAGCATACCCCATACTTATGAATCTCCCACTATTTGTAAGTCAAAGACTACGAAAGATTCAAGGTCTAGGGTCCTGAATTTTGTCTGTGACTTAAACAGAACATGCTGGAGAGACAGATATGTGTTCCCGAGACTGCCCCTCCTATGGAACAGGCTTACCATCCATGTGAAGCTGAGTTCATCTATTACCCAGTTTAAGCACAACCTAGACCAGTGGATGGGGAATAGGAAATATACACCGGGCCTGGCACCCATGTCCCTTATGGACAGAGTTAACTTATAAATGCATGGCCCTCAATGTCCTATTTGTATGCAATACATTATCATTCTTTTGGGAAAACTTGGCTAGTCTTAGAAAGGCCCTCCAGTCATTAGCTTAGTAACAGTCTATGAATCTATGAATCTATGGACAATGTGATTTCCATGTTGCATGGCTCCAAGGGTCACTGTCTCTTCTAATATGAGGTTTGAGTTAAAGTTATTGCGGTAGAAATTGAACTTATCAGTGACTATCATAAACATTTGACAAAATGAAATGGCTAATAAAGAAGAATTAAAGAATATTGATCAAGGACAGGAAATAGATGCACTCTTAGGAGACTTAGAAATGAAGAAAATTGGTTGCAATCCAAACTACTTCACCTAAGGAAGAGGTAACAGAAGAAAGAGTAAGCAGATGAAAAAATGGCTGTTTAGATAGGATGCAGGCAGTGCAAAGATATATTCTTCTCTTAAGGTCATATGCAGTACAGGGGTGGCCATTACCCCTACTGCAGCATTGTCTGATAAAGTTAAATAAATTAGTAACATAAGTTTTAAGGTAAAAAAAAAAACTACATTTGAATTAAAAATATTGATGCAGCCATTGACGCAAGGTAGTCTGCTTGTCAGTGACTTTGAAATGTACTTAATAGGCACTAAACTGAGAATGTTTAATAATGTGTCAAGTATAAGACATGATACTGTTTAAAATATATGATACTAAATCATGCAGGTGGGTTGCAGGATGTTCTAACTACACTTATTTATCCTGTATTGAGAAGAAAAACCAGAAAAAAGGAATATATTACACATATTTATATATATATATATATATATATATATATATGTATGCATCTATATATATATATATATATATATATATATATAGATACATACATACTCCTATATATATATATATATATATATATATATATATATATATATATATATATATATATATATGGGTTAACTTCATTTCATCGACAGCTCATTTCATTGACAAGCAAATCAGCAAGACCATTTCACTGAATGTTCATTTCACTGACAACTCATTTCACTGACAACTCATTCCATCAACAGTGATATATGGCCTGCTCCACAGTGTAGTGTGATCCTGGAGTTAGAATATATAGTAAGGGGGGTGTGGGGGTGAAGCCCCCCACATACTTTGGTCGTATATTGTTTTCTGCAAAAGAGTTATTCATTACACTTGCAAGTATTCATCTGTATAGTTTAAAACGTTTATAATATGTGGGGGGCTTTGCCCCCACACTCCCCAATTTGGGGGGCTGTGCCCCCACCCCCTTACTTTATAGTCTAACTCCAGGATCGCACTACAGTGGGGAACAGGCCATATATCACTGTCGATGAAATGAGTTGTCAGTGAAATGAGTTGTCAGTGAAATGAACTGTCGAAATGAAGGTAACCCATATATATATATATATATATATATATATATATATATTTATATATGTGTGTGTATATATCTTATTTGAATGTTTACGGCTTCCACAATATACATTCCCTATAGTACAGTGATTGTCCTGCAAGATATGTTCATGAAATCATCCTGAACTCTTACAGCTTACATGGCTTAATGGTTATGTGCTGTGACTGTGGTGTACATGTGGCTGAGTTAAAAACTGGCAAAGACTGTTTATTTTGTTGCTAGCCAGAACAAGGGCTCATGGAGAGAGGGTAATTAAGGCACTTTAAAGCTGTTCTGTTCTTCACAACCCCTATGTGTTTGTCTGACACATGACTAGGATGATATGAGGATGGATGTCACTAATGAATGACTAAGCAGCTTTAAGCAGGTTTGCGCAGGGTTGTGCAAAGCTAAGTGGAGCTTACACATGGTTAAACATACAAGTGATTAAACTGTGTGGGCTCGTCTTAGTGGCGCTTACTAATGTGCAAATCTGGTTAGGTATGATAACTACTGTTTAACTATTCTGTGTTTGAGCATATGTCAAATGGTTTGCCCACTGCTCAGCGATGGTAATACATGGTTAAACTTATAGGCGCTCTATTGAATGTTAAGTTTGACTAAACAAGCATAGATTGCGCAACTCAGGTGGTGTAGTGGTATGGTCTCTGACTGCAGTGTACAAGGTCCTGTGTTCAAGACCTGGGGCTGCTAGCTTTTTCATTAATGTTACATGACCGGACTGCATGATAAGTTAGGCAAAGCAAGAGCAACTTGTAGAAATCAGATGGTGCAGTGGTATGGTTGCTGACTGTAATGTAAAGGGTTTTGTGTTCAAGACTTGGGAGGGCTGATTAGTTTTGTTGCTGGCCACAACAAAGGGTGATGGTAAGAGGATGATTAAGGCACTTTAAAGTTTCCCTTAGTGGCGCTTATTCCTGCTAACCGCCACGCTAATTTCTTTGAAAGAATAGAAAAATGGGTGATAGGAAAGTGGTGAAAAAAGGGGCATGCAGAGGAAAAAACAAGATGAAAGATGGATAGGGATGTGCAGGATGGGAGTAGGGAAGGTCCATAGCTGTCCATTTCTCCTACAGCAACAGCTGTGCATATGTATTGAATTTGGAGGTGAATTTGGATACTCATACCCCTGTGACAGGGGTGAGGACAACAGCAATGTGTTGCCTAGACAATTGAACAAGATTAAATGTGTTCAGTGGACACATCTGTGAAATGTACAGTTATGTATGGGGCGAAATTTTTTGTGGGAACAGATTGCCCTTTTTTTTTAAGGTGAGAGAGGGTTGTTGGGGAAGGATCGTAGGTATATGTGGGGAGGGAGGTTGGGTAGGAAAACAGACAAGACAGCAGGCAGGGGCAGTGTATGACACATGTGGGGGGTGAACACCTTGATGGGCAGGGTGTTTGGGAATTCGAGGCACATGAGCCCACAAATGGATACAGTGAGACTGAGGTCCCCATCCATGGGTAGTCACCACTGCACCCTCACGGCCCCAAAGGTAGCTATTCTGGAGGCTGAGCAGGAGGGGCAGGCTGACCATCAAGTTGCAGCCCTCAAGCTGGGGTAGCTGAGCTGCAAACTCCTTTTGTATCTCCCTATGCACCAGACCCCAGACCTGACATCGGGTGATGGGCTCCTGTAGGCATCCGCTTTGGGGGGGACAAGCCCCATCCCCTGAAGTGGTTTCACCCATGGGTGGTGCAGGATCAGTGGATGAGGAAGATCCGAGGTGGGTCCCAGATGTGCTGGGGCCCGGTGCTACTGCCAGATGAGGTGGGACAGGTGGATCCACTGGGATCATCCTTCCCAGATGAGCTAGGGTCTTGACAGTTTACAACATATGTTGGCTAGTTATGAACAATACAATGCCAGGATTAGTTATATAACAGCATGCATGGATATTCCAGTAGACACCATAACACAATTTTCAATCAGTTACATAGCAAGCAGAACACATGCAGACATGGAACCAGAGTGGATATTACAGCAGCATGCAGGTTACATTGATAGCAACAGGCCACCAATGATTTAATTTCAACAGGGAACAGCAATAAACAGACATTGAAATATTGGTATAACAATGGGGAATATGTACCAACAGTAGGTTTGTTAAAAACATACCATTTATTTTTTTGGTTGTATTATTGCTGCAGATAGACTGGGGCTGAGACAGAGAAATAAACAACTATTTGTTATTACATTGCTCACAACTGTTCTGTACATTATAGTCTGCTCAGTACACTCCAGATATGACCTGAAATTACAGCTACCTATGGGCTGGGGTTGGCCAGAGGGTGTTGTACACAGTTATCAGTTCAAACTTCGTACACCTAATATATAGCTGTAATTACCTGCTGGACCTGTGGAAAAAATTGTGTTAGCACTACTAGACTGTCTCTAGACATTAACAGGGTTCGGTTTTGATATGTGAAATCATACTGCGTGTGTGTGTGTGTGTGTGTGTGTGTGTGTGTGTGTGTGTGTGCTAATGTCATAGTCCACCTTCATTTTTGTACAGCACCATGGGTGCTGGTGACAGTGACCAATAGCCTGACAACGTGACATTGAGGGACATTTTATGGGGAAAACTAAGTGGTCTATGTACTTCTCTTGCTGTCATCTGCAGCCTTGGGGCTGGCCGGTGTGTGTTCTATACAGTGTATAAGAGACACATCCTATGGTTAATCCAGCTGGCCTAACCTGCTGAAGCTGTGGGAAAATGTGTGTTTGCACTACCTGACTGTTTGTAACAATACTCACATATTCTGGTGTGAAAATAAATATACAGACAGCTCAGTACCACTCCCTGGATTCAAACCCTGCCAGTTTGTTCAAAAAGTAGTCACAATGCTGATGTTTATCAGAACAAGCTATCAAGGAACTGCCATTTCTTGTATGAGTCTTTTCTACCTATTAATCTATGATTTGGCCGATCTGACCTTGTACTTCTGACATTCCTGCATGGCAGACAGTTGTTCTACTGTGCACTCACATTTTCAACTATTACATTACAGGAAACAAGGGTTAGCAAGCATTTTTAATATTCAGCTATCAGATTATAGTGCAGGGGGACTTTGTTATGCTTAACCTGTTGTACAAGACTTGACTGTTTGCCACATGAACCTCAGGTACTTAATGCTATCAGCGCCATATTTGCTGTGCAAAAGCTATACACATTTCCAATTCCTACTAACACATTGCAAATAAAACACAACAGTCTGGAGTTGTATAGTTTTATTGACAGGTTATGACTGTTTTAAGTATATTACTAGCATTATCTGTGAAAATTTCAGTTTTATTCGGTTCAGACAATACACAGATTACAGCACTGCCAGGTGATATTCTACTACTTTCAATTACACTGCCAGCTAGATCAGTACTCACCAGCCTCATGGTGTAGCCTATGCAACCTGCTTCCTTGTGCCTCCACGTTCAAAGCCCTCTCAGCTGCAGCTGTACAGGAGACAGAGAAACATTTATGACTACCTATCCATCACATACACAGCTTGGACTATCTTAAACAGCAATTGATACTGATACTTACACACTACGGGGGCATTCCCCACCCAAGCATCTTGTTCCCACTGGTCCAAAAGGTCCCTCTTTCTCCACTTGAGATTAGCATAGCGATGCCAAAACTGGTCACCAGTCCGAGGGATCCCAGTAGCACTGGTGAGCTGACAGGCGAGACAGTCCCAGGTCTCCACTTTATATTCCGAGCCCTGGTACTGCCCCTGCAGCAGTCTCAAATCATGGTTTTCAACAAGGAGTCCAACCATGACCCTGGACTGCAGAATGCCTCAGGATTGCGCATGAAAGTGAACACCTTCTGCTACTCCAGTGATGGTGCCTGCAGTGATGAGCTCCAACTGGATATGGGCTGTATTCCCACCTACAGGGTTTAAATGGGGCCAATTTCCCACACTTTGCTATGATTGGTTACTTTTGAAACTGCTGAGCTCAGCTAAGCTATGGGCAAACCTTCTTAGCTAAAGTTGGCAGTGCTTAAAGAGGTGGGTTCAGCACTGCTTATCACTGGGCAAATTCACTTAGCTGGACTACTCATTGCTTAGTATTCATATGTACACAATGCTTACACCCAGTCAACATAGCTGTACAATGCTTAGCATTGCTTATGTTTTATTATATTGGTCTACCACCTGTATGGATTGATTCATCATTCATTACATAATATAGATTTATTTACCTTCCCTGACATCCCCCAATGTGCTGTGATTAACTTATTCTTGTGTGACTATACTGTACGGGGCACTTGTGTTTATATGGGGGTTTCACTACTTTATTACACTAACACCTCACATCTGAGCCTAATACACTACTCTGGTTGAGAAAAATCAGTTACTTCTTACATAAATATACAAAAAATTAAAATTTGAATGTTTACACATACAAAATGGAAATGGCTTTGGTGAGGTTCAAACCATGAATGACTATATGCAAAGCATACACTGTAACTGCTACACTATTGCACTTATATTTTCACTGGATGTCTTTTGCTTTTTAACTTATCTTGCCATTTCAGCTGGGCTAAGCATAGCTAAGCAACGGTCACACCCACACAGCTACACTTAAACTTTATTGCATATATAAAAAAAAAAAAAAAAAATATTTGTTGTGTTTTTTTATTTGTACCCTTCAGAATATCCATGCTAATGCTGAACCTGTTATTCTATCAACTTTCTGCTTTGTAGGGATGATTGTCCCTTATGGCTTTGTCCACATTCCTTACTCTGATGGGTTGGGAGGTGTGCGCTATGTGATTATGCTAAATCTGTTATTCTATCAACGTATGGCTTGGTTGGGACGTTTGTCCCTTATGGCTTTCTCCAGAGCCCTGACGGGTTGGGGGTGTTAACGAGGTGTTCTCGCTCACCCCCTGCACTCCAGATCGGCAATTCTGGAGTGCAGGTGGCATGTGTATTGTGAGAGCTCTGTTCTCGGACACACCCCCTGCACTTGTACATGGAACCATGTCTGTTTTACAGCATGGCAGTGCACCTTCATACATATGCATGGTGCACTGCCATGCTGAACAGGAACGGTCCCTGCCATGCTGGAATGACTTAGTCCTGCACGGCTACTTGCTGAATCCGGGGGATTATTTTATACTGCTTCATTGCTTTATTTTTAAACATTTTTATATTTTAGTATTTATAGGAAAAGTAATTAGTCAGTCATCCTGTTTCAGTGTGTTTATATGTGGAATTCACAGTAAATTTTATAAGAGAGGACTTTAATGTAATTGGTCCTTGGCACATGGTAATGTTTTATCATATAAACATGATTCAAAAGTGTGTTAACTCAGTTATGAAGTTATGTGTTGTATGGATGAAATGCTTACCAGAGTGAATAAAAAAGTTCTTCCCAGTCTTGCAGGCATGGTTTTGTTGTTTTTTGTGGAGTGTTTAGTTTCATTACCACTGGTTTACCAACATTTTTCATCTAACATATTAGATATTTCTTAAGCAATAACCCACAGCTGGGTGTGGGTAATTCTGGATTTACCCACTGTTGGTGTGGTTTGGTCATGAGAGCAAAGTCCTTGTGACCAAACAAAGCCAAGCGTGGGTAACTCCAGCATTGTCCACACCCAGCCATGGGTTATTGCTATTATACAATGACATTATTTAAGGAAAAAATACTTACTTTTCTTAAATAATGTCTTTGTATATTGCCTCTGTGTTGCCCTTCCTGATTTTTCCAGTATCCTGGGGCTTTTTTTGATGTACTGCACATGTGCATGGGACTTGTGTTCCCACGCTTACATAGTACATCTGTGCTGTAGACAAAATAAAAGGATACTCAGGTAAGTTTCTTTAGTTTTCAGAACATACCCGATTAGCCTCTTATTTTTGTATGTGCCATCTCCCTTGTGTGTTTCAGGTCTTCTGTTTTCTTTTTCGGTTTAAAAAAAAAAGAAAAATACAAAAAATGATGAGATATACTAATGAGAAAAAGTCCGGGCGACCGGACCTTTTCCTGTTGGTGTAGTCTTGGATTTACAACGGGCACACTGGTTGGGCTGGCTAATCAGTGTGCTCATTTTTGAATATTAATGGCCAGTCGTATAATATTATATTAATGTCAGCTAATGAGTCTAACAGGTGTATCCTATGACAGAACTTTTTATTCTGCTGAAACCTATTTGTATGTAAGTTGGCATTACAAATTAGGCAGATCAAAACTAAAGTGTGATAACATTTGTTAATATCTGACATTTGGACAAGGGAAGGAGATTTTGAATGTTACTGTTCACATTAGTGATATGTCCTGTCCCTAGTTGGCACCATGTTGCAGTTTATATGCAATGTTAATGGATGTAGAATGTTAAGGCTCCATGAACTGACTCCGTCTTGCAAAGTCAAAAGTCAATGAATCTATAAAGATTTGTAACTTGGAATCCACAAAAACTGAAACTGGCAAAAGTGTTTGTGTGCTTCACACGTCTATATTTATATGTTTTGTGTGTGTGTGTGTGTGTGTGTGTGTGTGTGTGTGTGTGTGTGTGTGTGTGTGTGTGTGTCTGTGTGGTCCCATTTGGAAGATCGACTTTTCAGAAAGTCAAAATTCAGATGCTCGAGACCATATGATAACCTTTCCAAAAAGTCAAAGCAGTTGTATGGAGATCGCAGTACAGTGGTAATCACAGAATTTACCCTTTCTTTATTGTAATGAAATTGCAGAGCTGGTATATACAATTAGCAGAGGGGGGGGGGCACAGCCCCCACATGGAAATGCAGTGGCCTCCCCTCTGCAAAAATACAAAGTTTCCTTATTTTTGTAGCTTTCAAAATTACAAAACTCTGATCATAAGGTCTTGACGATATACAGTTCAGTGTTCTGTAACTTTGATGAAACAGCATAGATCTGTGTGTGCTCTTGAGTGCATGTGTGTGTGTGTGTGTGTGTGTGTGTGTGTGTGCATGTGCATGTGCGCACGTGTGTGTGTGTGTGTGTGTGTGTGTGTGTGTGTGTGTGTGTGTGTGTGTGTGTGTGTGTGTGTGTGTGCGTGTGTGTGTGTGTGGGCAGGTGTATATATGGATGTGTGAGTATGTATTTCTGTGTGTTTGTGTATGTGCATATGTTTAGCACAGAGCATGCTCATTTCCATGTGCTGTTTTTTAAGATACTGGACTTGATACACAATACTGCACCCATCCTATTGAATATTATAATCAATATTTGCATTCATCATCACTGCTGATGTTTTTCTTCTTTGCAAACTTATTTCTATAATGGTTACATTTTCTGAAAAATAAAATGAAGAACATTTTTATTCTTCATCAGACATTGTCATTATCAGCTATTTTTGTGATATCAACAAAGCATTCTTATTGTAGACTAGAATTGTTACATGTCAATGCTAGTTTTCAAGAATGAACTCAAGATTTTCTCTGGCTTATCACTTTTAGCAAAGCACAAAGTTGGGGAAGAAACGCTGAACACGGGTACAATAAAGAAATTAAAAAAAAATCACTGTTAGAGTCACATAAACTATTTAATTGCAATGTGTCCATTGAACATTATACAGCTCTAGTTTACTCTTTATTCTGTTACCTTTCAGTACTGTTTTCCAAACATTCAGCAATGAAGATGATTTATCAGTATTCAGTAAGCAAACTGTTTGAATTAGGGCAAGAGTTTCTAAGTAAACTTATTAAGTGTTTTTACTTCATTGTTTCTATAACAAAGATTGAGAAAAATATTTGCATTTCAATTTTTGTGCATTTCAAATTGGATGTCTTTATAGATTCATTGACTTTGCAAGAAAGAATCAGTTCACGGACATAATCACCTTACCAAGATCTACTCTCACAAGATACTTCCTGTCTACATGATGGAAAAACAAGTCAGGCCAGGGATGAAGTCATAGGCACACAGCCAGCCATCAAGGGTTGTCTTAAAGGATTTGTTTTATATGTAGAATATTCTACAGATGATAGATGCTTTGAGTAATAAATTAGTGTGCCTTATTTATTTTTTGATGAAGATTCGAGATGTAGTAGATTAGGAACAGTCGGTTCCTTAATAGCATGGAATGTTAGACATAAAGACATTAAAACAGTTGACGAGATGGATGTAGGAATAAAGATTTAAGCCTGTGCAGGTAGCTGAAAGTCTTCATTATAGACATCTTTTAGGTTTGGAACCACTGGGGGTCTTTCTACCTGCATAATATGTTTGGATAGACAGATAAAAATTTGTTTTATATTCTAAAATTGGTTTGATACAGAGTAATGAAACATTCAGGCTGTAATCTTATTTACAGTTCTGGCATGGGAAGCACTTTCAAAGGCAAAGTCCAGGTCCAGGTATTCTCTACAAACGATATGGCCACCATCTATGGCTTTATTCACTTTCTCAATTTACAAAATGAAGTAGACTTGATCTTCCTTTGACAAAAATATATTGTTGTTGGTATAGAGAAATAAGACCTTTATAGAGGAGCTTATTAAATCAGATACAATATGTCCCATGGTTTTGTGATCTTTTTAGGCTGATTTGTCTACAGTGTCTTGGATCCGAGGTGGGCTCCACTTCATGGAGTGCTATTACTGCATACATTCTCCACACCACAAACACGACTACTGCTGATGCTTATATTGAACAATTTAGGAGACGTTCAGTGAGAGCTTATCTTCTGCTTTTCATTTTGCAATCAGATAAAATGTTGGGGCCCATAGAGATGGTAATTTTAGCTTTAGAGAGTTCAGTCAGGACATGTTCCGTAATAATCTTTATGGAGACTGGGACTCAGGAAGTGTAGGTAACTGCATGTGAAAACCTAAAATACAGCCTGCTTAATGTTCAGACAATTACTTGCAAGCTTAATACTGTTGTCATTTCTTCCCCAGCTTGTTCATTACTACCAGCTTCATAAACTGTGGATTTTCTGCTAATGACTTGAGAAGCAATTTATTGTTTTTATATAGGAGGTTCAGAATAATGTGTGTGTGTGTGTGTGTGTGTGTGTGTGTGTGTGTGTGTGTGTGTGTGTGTGTGTGTGTGTGTGTATGTGTGTGGGTGTGTGTGGGTGTGTGTGTGTGTGTGATTGTGGGTACACAAAGCTGTCCATGTCCACTTCTGCATAAGCTTAGATTTTAAACATCCCCTTTGATAAAGAAGAAATTTCAATTTTCTCTGCTGTGTAGGCTCAGTTCCAGAATCAGTTTATTCATCTTACATAAAATGAGATGACGTAATGCCAGGAATAATTCCACAGGTTCACTACCATCACTTCTTTATAGCAATTTATAGCTTTTATATTTAACACTGCCTCAACTCCTACTTAAAACATTTTAGTCGTTAAAATTCACATTGTTACTTTTATACCAAATAACATTTTTTTTCTGGCCTGGAACATATATATGTATTTGATACCTCCAGGTGAAAACGCAGGATTTCTGAAAAGTTACTGAGATAATGCTAAAGTGCAATTTATGTTTAGTATTTGCTAAGATTAATTGCATCTCACTTCGTCAAGATGCAAGTAATCACTTCTAGAACATCTAGCATGCATGCTTATCACACATCCAACCATTGAAAAAAAATTGTTACCAAACAAGGTTTTTACTCCCCTGCACCCTCTGATGTGGGCTATTCCCTTATACCCTTGACCTCTGTTTATATCACTGCAAGTTCAAACAACCCTAGAGTGAAGAGAAAAACTGCAAAACAAAAATAAGACTCACCTTTTCCATCCTCTCTGACTCCTGCAATCAAAACAAAGGCTTGGTATCTGCTACAACGCACTTGCAATGTAGTAGTAATAATTTCAATAACAAAAAAAAAAATCGATCTTCCTCCTGTTATATCAAGGAAGATGAAAATAAGGTGCACAATGAAAAACGTGCCCTGGATTTTGATCTTTGTAGTGTTTTGAAAACAATTCCCCTGTGATTCAAGGATGCATAGTAGTATAAAAAAGTGTTCGTTGACTTCAATTAGTCAAAAATGAAAAGAAATGTAAACAAACCCAGCAATAGTACTGTAAGCACAGTGCTAACATGGGAGGGGTCTTTGACACCCCCCTTGCTTATATGTACTACCTTCGTGATCACACAATAGTGGGAAAAGGAGAAGGTCTACCATTAAAGCTCAATGAAGACTCAAGCAAACAGTAATCCTTCAGTTGTTGTTGTCTTTCAGCTTTTCCTGGTTAGGGGTCACCATAGCTGAACTCCGGTCCGCTAATGATTGGCAGTACATTTTCACGAATGCCGAGGTGCCAGCTCGATGTTCAACCTTCAACGAAGGCACGCCCATTTACGCATGTCTTTCGAACGCCCACCCAACCATGGGGAAGACATGCAGACTCCACACATAAGGCACTCCCTGCACTATAGCCGAGAATTGAATGGGATAACCTCTTACTGTGAGGCAACAATGCTACCGCTGCACCACCATGGAAGTCTGCCTAAGTAAATACATCCACAGACAACACAAAATGCAGCTTCACTCAGAAGATCATTATGAAACCGTACAGTAATCTCCCACAATCAGTGCCCCATTGTCAGGAAAAAATGCCCTATACAAGCTTTGTTTGAAAACGCAGACCTTAAACCTTGATAAGTTTCAATATTTCTGCAGTACATCTGTCATCTGTAGACCTTTTGGCTTCAGGGAGAGCTCTTTTTGGACAGGACAGAGAAAATAACCATCTGGAGATTTCTACTTGTATGCAAAGGCTCAAAAAGGAACTAGTTCTCTTACTGCTAAAAAAATGCTAGTCAATTCATCACAACATTTTTGATAATAGTTGCTATTGTACTAAAAAAATAAACTTTCAAAAACAAAAATAATCCCAAAGATTCAGAGTTATATACCTGCCAGTATTTTACAAGACAGTAATGAAATAAATCTTTTTTGCACGCATACCTCTCAACTGTTCAGATTTCACAAAGTGTAAAGATTTTTGCTTCATATTTTTGGAATTTGTTGTTTTCTGCCAAATCACTGAGGAGTGAAGTCATTAAATAATGACATATATTTGAATTTCAGACTTTACATCCTTTAGAAAATGCATACTAACACAAATCCTGTTATTCTATCAACTTTCTAAGTTTATAAGAACAATATTTAAAATCTGTCCCTATTGTTTGGACTTTGCCCCCCTTTATTTTAGGCTTTGTCCAGATTTCTTGTGCTAAGAGTTGACAGATATGTATACACACAGTAAATCATTTTGGATAATTTAATACTCATTTGTGATTTAAACAAAGCTATTCACATGCAAGAAGAGTGCAGTGGTGCTACCTCACAGAGGCTAGGTCTCAGGTTCAGTTCCCAATGGGGGACCCTTCAGAAAGAAGTCTTCAGGTCTTCCCTTTATTTGAATGCATTTTACCCAGGTGTACTGTCTTCCTTCCACATCCCAAAACACGATGATATAGGTGAACTGGCAATGCCCCACCTGGTCACAGATGTGCTTGGCTTATGTGGGTGAGTACATGTGCATGTGACCTTTGATGGAATGACATCCTGTCCGGGATCAATTTCTATGTCTTGCACCTATTGAATGCTGGCTCCCCCTTGACCCTGAACTAGTTAAGTCATACCTCTCAACTGTTCAAAGTCTTGCCTCATATTGTTGGTGCATTCCTCATAAATTTTGTGGTTTTCTGGCAAATCATTGAGGACTGAAGTCACTAAATAATGACTGACATTTAAGTTTCAAGTTTAAATCCTTCTGAAAATGCATGTTAATGCAAAACCTGTTATTCTAACAACTTTACAATTTATAAAAACAATATTTAAAATCTATCCCTATGTTTGGGTCTTTGTCCCCCATGATTTTTGTTCTGTCTAGATTTCTTGTGCTAAGATGTTGAGAGGTATGATTTAAGTAGGTATTAGAGAATGAATAAATTAATGAAATATTGTCACAAAAAAATTACTTACAAATATCTAAGGAAATATAACAATTTTACCCATTTTGTACTTTTAGAAGACATTTTTCTTAATACTCTTTATTATAATTGAAATATTTTCTTATGTTTTAAAGTACAGTTATCTAAAAATATAAACTCATTGAGCCATGCCATGCTGTTAATATACTGTATCATATGTTGTTCCAGCAGGTTATATTAAATAATTTGAGCAAGGCTGACTTCATTGTACATCATGCCTGGGCATATACAAAATATCACAAGTGGATGAAGCCCTAGCCAGGTGCATAATAACAATCTGAAAGCATCACGCTTGGATTCTGTTTTATCAAATTTGCATTTGTATCATCTAACTGTAGGGCTCCTATATGAATAAAATGCTTGGTTTTTAAACTGAGAATGTATCATTCAAGGACAGAAAACATGAATGTCGTTGTAGCAAAGGATCTATGAAAGAAAGTATTATAATCATCCCTGATTTACTGAAACTGTATCACTATAAAAGAATTCAAATAAAAGGATGTTCTAAGTGCAGCTGAAAGTAAAAGTTTAAAAGGCACCATCATTGAAGCAAAGATGAAGCATTTAGCAGAGTTTTTAAATACTCTCTGACTGCATAATTGGTCTTACATGAGCCAAGTAAGAAATTCTAACACTTGGACTGATATGCATTATGAAATAAGACTGCACTAAAAAGCTAAATTCTGATTTAGCAATTGCCTTTATCTGATGCCAGGAGTTTATTGCTAGTATTAAAAGGGATATAATTATTCCTCATACAAAATATATGCAAATCAGTTGAAATATGAGACTGTCCATAAATCACTTCAACTAATAGAGCACTGAACATATTTGTACCTGTCCAGTTTTTACAACCTTTGTGTGAGAAAACATATATGGACTTCTTGATAACATGCAATTTTGGTATACTAGTACTGTGGTGTGTAAGCAGTAATACTCATGGCATGTGGGTTATACTGTGGTAAGGGAAAGCCAGGAAGTGTAGCTAAACCCACTACAAATTTGGGAGTAGTTACTAACTACAACATGCATGTGTTTATAAAATGGATACTAATAAATATATTGATTGCTGACAAGCTAAATCTCTATATTTTACATCAAATGTTTTTATTTTGAGTGCAGAGTTTGCTGATGTTAGGAAATGGGTCTGTGTTTTAATGCTAGAACTTTCTGATGTACTAAAAGTTTTGACAAGAGAGGTGGAAGTGTGCATGCAAGTGTTTGTGAGTTAGGATTATAATAAGGGCTAGATAAGGGGATAGTTATAAAGTTATGCATGTGTGTGTGTGTGTGTGTGTGTGTGTGTGTGTGTGTGTGTGTGTGCTGCATAGGTAGAGTGTCTTGAGTGTCTTGTGTAGTGCTACTGTAAGGGAAAAGTTTTTTTCATAAGATAATGTGAGGGGTTGGTAGAGGCATTGTTAGAGTTAGGGTTAGCACACTGCATTCAGTGTAGAACCAGGGGTTCTATACTGGGAGAGGCTTCATTGTGGCATGCTGTCTGTTTCACACATAAAAGTGCTTTATAAATACTATGTGGGGAATTCAGTAAAGCCTACATGATTTTGCTTGGTATCTGCATCGTGGCATGATGTGTACATGAGCACGAACATTTTTAGATTCAATAAGCGCTGCTAAGCCATGTGCATGCATTCACACAGGGAAAATACTGAGGAATGCAAATTACCTGATAAGTAGGTGAATCCTATGCAAGTGAGGCAGGTTGAGCGATCCAACACGTAGAAAGGCATCCGTGTAGACCCCTGTCAGTGACATAGTGCAAGCAGAATTTTTCCATGTGCAGGAGTCTACACAGACAAAACAGGATATAAAACAGCAGAAATATGGTGATACACCCCATGAAAATGTTTGACCACATACATATGTGCAAAGCTAATGTCAAAAAGAGGAAGGGGAGAAGTTAAAATGATAGTAATTTTTTTAATAATCTCGACTTGTTTGTGCCGTCTAAGTTTACTCTAGAGGCTGCTGAAACCATACTCTTATCACTTGCAAGCATATCTGTGTGTCTTTCTGTGAGCAAATGGATTTGGTAAATCTCTATGGCTTTGCTTAACATTAAATCACTGCCACAAAGCAAAATCTTTCTCCCTGCAGCACTATTAACATCACACGCAAGCCTGTCCTTTATTAACTCATCTTTCAAGTCACCACATCTGCATGTTTTAACTTTATTTCTCAAGTCAGTGATATAAGCAGCAAAAGTTTCACCTGGTGTTTGGTCTCTTGTGTAAAATAAGTGCCTCTCTAATGTAATATTTGTCTGGGGGGGGGGGGTTGCACATTTCTATAAATTTATGTTTTAAGCACTCAGGGTCTTCCCTTGATTCAGCTGGTACCACAATATGACAGTTTGCACCCTATCCTGCATATACTTCTGGTGCATACACAAATTAATGCTCTCTTTCAATAGCTTCTGACCCAGCTAAGTTAAGCAAAATGAATGCCCTTGTACATGCATTTTTACCAGAAAAAGCAGCTCGTATGAAAATGTGATATTCCTGCTCGAATACTCTCCAATTCTCTACTATATTAGGGTAATTGTGAGATGGAGTTCAGGGATGAGTTGACAGGCACTAGGTGGCAAAGAAAAGTTACCAAATAGCTGGGTAACTACAGCAGAGCTAGAACAGGAGACGGCTAGAAAGGTGCTTGGTATGACATCTGGACAGAGGAAGGATGATAAGGAGACATGGTGGTGGAATGAAGAAGTACAGGAGAGTATACAGAGAAAGAGGTTGGCAAAGAAGAAGTGGGATTGTCAGAGAGATGAAGAAAGCAGACAGGAGTATAAGGAGATGAGGTGCATGGCAAAGAGAGAGGTGGCGAAGGCTAAGGATAAGGTATATGAAGAGTTGTATGAAAGGTTGGACACTAAGGAGGGAGAAAAAGACGTGTACCAATTGGCTAGACAGAGGGCCCGAGCTAGGAAAGATGTGCAGCAGGTAAAGGTGATAAAGGATTATGAGGGAAACATACAAGTGAGGAGAGTGTGTTGAGATGGAAAGAGTACTTTGAGGGGTTGATGAATGAAGAGAATGAGAGGGAGAGAAGGTTGGATGATATGGGGATAGTGAATCATGAAGTACAATGGATTAGCAAGGAGGAAATAAGGATAGCTATGAAGAGGATGAAGAATGGAAAGGCTGTTGGTCCAGATGGCATACCTGTAGAAGCATGGAGGTGTTTAGGTGAAATGGCAGTGGAGTTTTTAACCAGATTGTTTAATGAAATCTTGGAAAATGAGACAATGCCTGAGGAATGGAGAAGAAGTGTTTTGGTACCGATTTTTAAGAATAAGGGTGATGTGCAGAGCTTTAGTAACTACAGAGGGATTACATTGATCAGTCACTGCATGAAATTATGGGAAAGAGTAGTGGAAGCTAGGTTAAGAAGGGAAGTGATGATTAGTGATCAGCAGTATGGTTTCATGCTGGGAAAGAGCACTACAGATGCAATGTTTGCTCTGAGAGTGTTGATGGAGAAGTACAGAGAAGGTCAGAAGGAGTTGCATTGTGTCTTTGTAGACTTAGAGGAAGCATATGACAGGGTGCCTATAGAGAAGTTGTGGTATTGTATGAGGAAGTCTGGAGTGTCAGAGATGTATTTAAGATTGGTACAGGATATGTACGAGGGTAGTGTGACAGCGGTGAGGTCTGCGGTGGGAGTGACGGATGTGTTTAAGGTGGAGGTGGGATCACATCAAGGATCAGCTCTGAGCCCTTTCTTATTTGCAATGGTGATAGACAGGTTGACAGATGAGATCAGACAGGACTCCCCATGGACTATGATGTTTGTAGGTGACATTGTGATCTGTAGTGAGAGTAGGGAATAGGGAGAGACGATCCTGGAGAGATGGAGATATGCTCTAGAGAGAAGAGGAATGAAGATCAGCAGGACTAAGACAGAATATATGTGTGTGAATGAGAGGGAGGATAGAGGAATGGTGAGGATGCAAGGAGTAGAGGTGGCAAAGGTGGATGAGTTTAAATACTTGGGATCAATAGTTCAGAGTAATGGTGAGTGTGGAAGAGAGGTGAAGAAGACAGTACAGGCAGGATGGAGTGGGTGGAGAAGAGCGTCAGGAGTGATTTGTGACAGACGAGTACTAGTAAGAGTGAAAGGGAAGGTCTACAAGAGGGTAGTGAGACCAGCTATGTTATATGGGTTGGAGACAGTGGCATTGACAAAAAGGCAGGAGTTTGAGCTGGATGTGGCAGAGTTAAAGATGTTAAGATTTGCACTGAGTGTGATGAGGGTGGACAGGATTAGGAATAAGTATATTAGAGGGTCAGCCCAGGTTGGAAGGTTTGGAGACAAAGCCAGAGAGGCAAGATTATGTTGGTTTGGACATGTGCTGAGGAGGGATGCTAAGTATATTGGGAAAGAGATGCTAAGGATGAAGCTACCAGGTAACAGGAAAAGAGGAAGGCCTAAGATAAGGTTTATGGATGTGGTGATAGAGGACATGCAGATGGTTGGTGTGACAGAGCAAGATGCAGATTTTTAAGAATAAGGACAGGAGGAAATGGAAACAGATGATCTGCTGTGCTGACCCCTAACAGGAACAGCCAAAAGAAGATGATGATTATGATCAAATACAAGTGGACTTGGTCTGCGAAATGTCTCTGTCATATCTACACATAATAGTGAAGTTGTTAGAAATCATGTACGAACATGCAAACACATAAATATATATGCCTGAACTTTATGCCAGTTACTTAATTATGCCCAATAGTACAACCAACTCTTTGAAATAACTGTACTTTATTACCAGAATGGAAAAAACAATCATAACAAAGAAAAATAATTAAAAAATGACAGAACCACAACCTCCAAGCTTTTAATAAAAAAGAAACACCCAGTACATGTTTTTGTCTATAAAAGACTTCTTCAGACTGAATGAGTCTCTTCAAATAATATCATTATATAATATGCATAATTACACCAATTAACACATTCATTAAAAATTCTCACATTAATTAACAAATCATTCTAAAACACCATTTAAGGAACCAATTTGAAAAAGACAATTTTGCCTGTGTTAATGCCTTAACTTCTTTCTTCTTAAAAACACTTTGACGGTTCCTTTAAATCCTTTCAATAACGGTGTCTTATCTGTGCAGAGGGAGCCCAAAGTAAGTCTAACTGAGAGATTTTTGCACCAGGAAAGAGACTTGCTTGAATTAAAATGGTTGCAATAGGACTTTTTGAAAGTTGTTTTGCAGCGGAAAGGGTTCCCAAAGGTTTACGTGTTACCAGGATGCCGGCTGGGGCAGATTTACACAGAGAATTCATTGATAAATGGATTGAACTGAATCATAAGACTGGTGTAGCTTATATCGCTACACTAGTGGATTTTTACAAGCATAAGATGTCGGAGCTCAGTGACATTATCACAAGGTGTTTTCATTAGCTCAAGCAAGAAACTACAGTGGAGAACTTTAATTCTAAATTTTGTTTGATCCAAAATAAGTTGATCAAAGAAAATTATGCCCTTAAAAAAGGAAAGCTCAAAAAGTTCAAGCGAGATTGAATGGATTATAAAAAAGGTGTGGCTTATACAGGAAGTGATGTGTTTCATGATGAGGCCGTTGAAGTTATGGTACCAGAGCATGGGGAAAATATGCCATAAAAGGAAAATAATGCCTCAGCAGCTCCCAAAAGTGTTGCTGCTAATTTAGAAAAATCTGGAGCTAATACTTTGGGGCAAACAAGTCAAAGAATGACTAATTTCACCAGTTCTAATATTCATAACAATGGCAGCAGTCAGAGTGCCACTAATATTGCAGCAAACATCAACATTGGTAGCAGAGTTGATAAAAATTCAAATAATAATTATAACAACAGACCAGAAACTCGGGGTTTCAACCTATAAGTATCTAGCAGGATACTGGTATGGGTGGAAAAACTTAGGCGAGAATAGCAGCCCATTCCAGTGGGTAGAAGCAGCCTACAGGGAAGCAAGGCAACAATTTCTGGAAATGAAAAGGTCGCACATGGAACACCAGGAATTAGAAGGTATGCTCCTAGACCGTGCTTTTAAAATTATCAATTTATCTCAAAAAACGTTTAACCAATGTAGAGATGCAAGTCTGAAAAGAAAGTGTGGATGTTTGTGCCAATATATAGAGCAGTCATAGTGGAAGTGTTAAACAATTTTAGAGATCATGTGCGCAAATTAAATCTAAAGTTTGTTTTTTATCAATCCATTAATACTTTAAGTGAAACAATTAAACCAATTTCTTTTAATCCGCCTTTAAGGCCTGAACTGGAGGCATTTTTTATTACTGCTGAAAGAGAGTTAAGAGAATTGCGAAGTAAAGAACCAAAGTATAGATTTTATAATATACTGTAAAGTAGACAGAGGTGTTTAAAAGATTGAAAAATTATTGTGACATTTTGATAACTAAGGGATTAAAAGCAAATGCATTGGTTATTATGGATACAATTTTTATATAAATAAGATGGAAACAATGTTGTTGGATGAAAAGTTTTACAAAAAAGTCAACTTTCAAGACATTAAAAAAGCATATAATTTGATTGACTTGCAGGTAAAATAACCAAGTCCCTGTTCTCAATCAATTGTTGTAAAGCTACTGTTTCGATCTTTGAGAAGTTGTAAGTTTTACACATATGTTCCCTAAAATTGTAATGTAAATCCTTCAATACAGAAGTTTGAAACAACACATGGGGGTGCAGGGGGGCTGTAAATTTAGACCTATGATATTGAAATCTGTCACTACATGCAACATTGTCGGAGTCCTTGAAAAACATTCTTATATTTAATAATCTACAAAAGGCAATAACATCCTGAGCTAGCTTGTCTTCTGACACAAAGAAACAGGGAATAAAACTGAGTCCCTTGTTCAACACTTTTATTTGTATGTCAGACAACGATACATTGGAAATGTTTAAAGCATTATTCTGATATATGTATATAATGCCCCAATAAATTATTCTCAAAGCAAGGTACTTGGATTGTTACCAGATCACAGGGATAACATGCATTCAAAACCACTGAAGTAAATATTGACTTGGCCTGACCCGATCTACAAAGACCTGACCTAAAAATAAACACCTATAAATTCCCAATATGTAACAATATAATGGAATGAGTTGGTGCATTAAATTGTTAAAAAATATATACCATCAAACCATATTTGTTATTATACATACATAAAAATCAACATTTGGATAAAATTGAGCCAATAAGTCAGTATATTTAACAAAAAATTATTTGGCAGTCTTGTGAATTAACAGGTGGCAACATTAGAAAATCTCATAACTGTTCTGTGTATTCCTAAAGTCCAATGTAGGCACATAAATAAAAAAAGCCACCTCCTGGTTTCCGATCCTCGTATTAAGTCAAATAACAGCACACCAAATGTTTTTTATAGTAACGAGCAGGAAAATCGCAGCTAAAATGGCCGCCTGCTAACTCCATGACACAAAAAGTGTAAGTGAATACCATGATACATTGACTCAGTTTATAATGAGCCCAAAGATGTTCATACGACAACTCTCATTAAATTATGCCCATATTCATCTCCCTGTTCGTCAGGATCTAGACTTGAAGTATTCAATAATGCATGATGCTGACACCCTCGTCGAAGTTGATAAAAAGTCTGATAGCAACTAGAAAAAATGTTAACAAACCTCAGTTGCCAACCGACAGAAACTCAATACACCTACGAATAATATCCAGTTGCATAAATGAGATAAACCTTCCAAGTTGCTGAGCCTTATAGAGGTACGCCAAACTGTGGAGCCAAATAATAAACTCAAAATTACCCCAAATGCTGCTGCCGTAATGGAAACGAATCCAAAATGAGCAGAAAAATGGTTAAACACAATACAGAATCCAGGGCTGGAAAAGGATGGATGATAAAATAGCAGGAGGGGCTTGGTTGTTCACATCTAACAGTTACTTCGACACACAGCACGGCAAAGGCCAAAATCAGGAAAAAGAAACCCAAAGTAAAAAATATTTCCTGCACGTATGGCAACTGCAGGGCTCCAAAATGCTGAGAGCATAATACAAAAAAATGAAGCCAGCAGACAATGGCAAAGCTGTGAGTTTATTAGACTCATGGGGAAGCGTGGTTGTAGCCACGCAAAAGCGCTTACCGTTACCCACTGTTATATGGATTAAAGAACTTTTTATTCTACTTTTACTACGTTCATTTGCTTGCTTTATGGATTATTGACTGTGATCTACTTTATTATCTTGCTGCATCGTGGTAGAGATCAGGTTACTGTGTTTTGTTACTCCTATAAAATACATAGGTAGTCCAAAGCAACAAACCGGTTTCGGCTAACACTATTACTTAGCCTTCCTCAGTGTGTAATGTGAGTAATGTTAAGACACATTTAAATACTATACATGTGAATGCATATCCATCAACCATTGGTTCCTCACAAATATTCATTTAATCCAGGTGAAAATAATGCACCCAATTTTGCAATCCATTTCTTTTCTTTCAAATTTAAAAGGCTATGCCATCCAGCTTTAGTAGCCCTATTGCCCACGATTTTATCAATAACTGTAAATTTAAAAGTAACACTAGGGTGTTTGTTAGTGTGTTTAAATAAGGCATTACTAGGTTTTATGTTCTTGATTTTATTTTGGTGTTCAGAAATACGGATCCGTAGAGGTCTAGAGGTCTGACCAACATAGAATGCAGAGCAGGTACAGGTAGCTAGGTAAACCAGCCAATCAGAACCACAGTTAGCAAAAAAACAGATATCAAAAATATTGCCTGTATTATGACTAGTAAAGTCCTTTGTTTTGCTAACATTCTTACAATGAATGCGATGGCCACATAGTACACAACCTACTAGAAGGTCTCCAGTCAACGTTCTTTGATTAAGATTATTGGTTCCTCTGAGAATGTGCTTATAGTGGCTCAGCTGGGAACTAATATTTCTTCCCCTGCAAAATGAGAACAGACATCTGTCACTTAAAATTGTAGAAAAATAGTCATCAGCTTGTAATATATTCCAATGTCTCTGCACGCTATTGAGTAGAAGATCTGTATTTTTGCCATAGGTGGTCAATAGATGAGTGACTGCTTGATTATTCACTGATTTTTGTTTATACTGTAAAGTCTCCTGCCTAGCCATAGTGGAGACAGTATTGCTAGCACTTAGGACATGCCCCATAGCATAACCCCTAACTTTAAATCTAGAAATGAGGTCCTGCCTATGATGTTGATATGTGTTATTCTCTGAACAGTACCTTTAATTCTGAGAAACTGGGACTTGGGTATGTTCCTGCAGATATGGGGTGGCTGATAGCTGGAGGCATGGAGAAGGGAATTGTACTGGAGGTACTTACAATATACCTATGTTGCTAGGGTGTGATCCTCATTCCTTGCAATTAATACATCTAAAAATGTAATACTCCGGGAGTGATAATTAGCTGTAAAGTTAATACCCCACTTACTTTCATTCAAGTTCTCTACAAATTCCCTTAAATAAATTACATCCGATGTCCATACCATCCAGCAGTCATCCAAAAATCTTCTCCAGATGTCGATTTCATCCAGGTATATATTGTGACTATTATCACAGATGAAAAACTCATCCACATAGGCCATGAACAAATCTGCGTAAATTGGGGCAAATGATGCCCCCATGGCCATTCCTTGAGTTTGCCAATAACATTTGTCTTGATAGTAAAAGACATTCTTAGTCAATACCTGTTCAGCTAGCCCAATGCGAAGAGTATTGAAACCTGGAGAGTAAGATTCAGACCTCTGCAACCAATACTCCAGGGCATCCAAACCTGCCCAATGAGAAATGTTGGTATATAAGGCGGAGACATCTAGAGTGCAGAGTAACCACCTAGGTTCTAGTTAGGTGTCCGCAATGATTTTGAGAAACTCTGTCGTGTCTTGCAATCTGGATCTTACCCACTTAAGTAGAGGTTGCAAATGTGTAGTGAGGAATTGGGATAGAGGTTCTTTCAAAGAACCCCTATCCAAGACAATAGGTCTACCTGGTGGGTGGTTCAGGTCTTTATGTATTTTGGGAAGAAAATGTATGTATTGATTAATAGGATCCATGACCGTTAAATGGTATTGATCCTGATCTGAAATAATACCTTCTTCCCTGGCTAACCTCAGAAATTGGTCAATTTCCTTCCTGAACCTGAAGGTGGGATCAAACGGCATGCAAGTATAATCGTATGCATCTCCAAGTTGTTTCGACGCTTCCTCATTATACTGTGTCCAGTTCATGACCACCACCACTCCTCCCTTATCTGCAGGTAAAATAACCAAGTCCCTGTTCTCAATCAATTGTTGTAAAGCAACTGTTTTGATCTTTGAGAAGTTTTTAATTTTACATATATGTTCCCTAAAATTGTAATATAAATCCTTCAATACAGAAGTCTGAAACATCAACACATGGGGGTGCATGGGGTGTGTGTAAATTTGGACCTGTGATATTGAAATCTGTCACTATATGCAACATTGTCGGAGTCCTTGAAAAACATTCTTAGATTTAATAATCCACAAAAGGTAATAACATCCTGAGCTAGCTTGTCTTCTGACACAAAGAAATGGGGAATAAAACTGTGTCCCTTGTTCAACACTTTTATTTGTATGTCAGACAGTGATACATTGGAAATGTTTAAAACATTATTCTGATCTATTATGTCCATGTCATCAGTTCCAGTAGGCCAGCGATATTGTTTGATCCTTGTATGTTTCCTACCCCCCGACCTGCCGTTGTCTACAGGGTTAGCTCTTTTAGCTGTGGGAGAATCTCCAAGGTGCTGTGTGTCGGGGTCTGTGCAGATGATGAATCATCACCAGAAGTTTCGTAATTAGAACTGGACTTGGTGGTGTTTTCAGGATTGATCTGGGTCTCTTACATTTACCCCCTTTGGTGGCCATATCATTAAACCTAACCTGTTTACTCATGTTATTAAACTGGCTTCCCTTTTCATAATCTGTTAAATCCCTCTGAAATGTTCTCATCTTCTTAGATTGAGATATTGCTCCAAATTGACCAAATCCTTGCTTAAATTTTTGAGACAAAGTTTGGTAATTTTGGTATTTGGTATGCTGGTAATCCCTCCTATGTTTTGGTAATCTCACACAGCTTGGTGACTTCCACCATATCCATTTCAATGGTCCTGTTATAATAGGCTGATAGGATTTTAACAAAGCCCATTGATGCTTGTTGGTGGGCATTCACCCATTGTTCAATCAATTCATTGTCAATTTTGCCCACCAAAGGCTGAAAGCGAACCCTCAAGCTGTGTGGAGCCATATCTTGGCCAAATAGGCCTTGAATAATTTTGCATGCCAGACATTGGTTCTAAGAGACCGCATTTGTTTGCTTAGATTCTGAAAATGCACTTCACAAAAGGCCTCCATAGTTGTCGGGATGGGATTATTATGTGTATCAGTGCTAGTGCTCAAACCAAAGACACCCAAATCATCCTTATTGGCTGACAATCCCTTCAAAAAGCTAGACAAATCCATGGCAATAGATGTAGCAAAAAGTTTTATCTGTAAATTAAATTTAAATCAATTGACCTATTGATCAATAAATAAATAAAGTGCTAGATCTGCTGTTCCTGGTGTGACAAAACATCAAATTACAACAAAGGAATGATACTTTTTGTATTCAGCCCAACAGTATAAAGCATTGTTGTTCAATAACCACTCACTAAAATTTCCTTAAAGCCTCCTATAGGCCTAAATTAACCAATACAGCAATGCTACGTTTGGATTGGTACATAGACACATTTAAATACTATACATGTGAGTGCATATCCATCAACCATTGGTTCCTCACAAATATTCATTTAATCCAGGTGAAAATAATGCACCCAATTTTACAATCCATTTCTTTTCTTTCGATTTTAAAAGGCTATGCCATCCTGCTTTAGTGTCCCTATTGCCCGGGATTTTATCAATAACTGTAAATTTAAAAGAAACACTGGGGTGTTTGTTAGTATGTTTAAATCAGGAACAGAAAAACTAGTAATGCCTTATTTGTATAGTATTTAAATGTGTCTAACATTACTCACTTTACACACTGAGGAAGGCTAAGTAATAGTGTTAGCCGAAACCGGATTGTTGCTTTGGACTACCTATGTATTTTATAGGAGTCTAATAAACTCACAGTTTTGCCATTGTCTGCTGGCTTCATTTTTTGTGTTAATGTATGTATTCCCCATATTTGCTGTCCTAAAATAGGTTTCCATATTACACATTCATTGCTCATGTTAGGACCACATTACAGGTTGTAAGGGCTATGGAATGTGGTATTGTGATATGCCATTGTGTAGATCTGTAACAGTTGCCATTGTAATAGTATATATATATATCTATCTATATATATATATATATATATATATATATATATATATATATATATACATATACACACTGTTGTAGCACTGTATAAGGGTAATGTTTCAGACATGTTCTTACTGTAGGCCATTTGTCCCACCATTATGTTCATCTCTGTGCACACATCTTCCAATGACAGGTTGTTAGTTATATTGCAAGACTCTTACATACCCTTAAGATATGCCACCGTGGTGACCACTGTGATGCAGTGCAGTTAACAGCAATAATAAGTGAAAATATACAGCATGCATTATGGGTAGGTGTGTTAAATGTGTGCATGGCAAATACCATGGTCATAACATGGCCGGTGTATTGGCAAACCTGAACAAACAACACCATACTCATCAGCTACAGGCTGATGCCCCAAAGGTATACCAGCGGGACCTACATAGTTGGGTGAGAGATGTGATGTCAGTAGCCACAACTGTGGCATTGCTACAGGGTGGGAGCAGCATTTCAGTACATCAACAGTACAAACCTGCAATACTACCGATTATGCACATCTGTTTATTACTACAATGCAGCAACAGACTACATATATTTTATCTCACATATGCATGATCTAACTCTACAGATGCAGATGGATATGCAACAGTGATCTACTGATGTGCCCTGGGGCCTTACCTGCTTGCTCCTTGTACATTGTGTGGGTAGCACCCACCTCCACAATACTATCTAAGGGGTCTTGTCTTTGCTGGTGGGCAGGTGCCCCAAGGCTGGTGAGGAGCTCCTCAGCATATGTCAGGGGGGCTAGATGGCATGACGCCCCCTGTGGCTAGCTGGTCTCTCCTAACTGCAGCAGCATGCTGACGGGCGTGGTGGAGTAGGTCAGTGCAACGATGTCAGACCTGCTCATAACTGTGGTTATGCAGGCCAACATCATTTACCCTGTGGATGAGCTCATTACACAGGGCAGTCCTCTCCTGCAGATCATGAGCTGTACGGCCAAACAGGATGTGGTAGTGCTGCACCAGGTGGTTTAATATAACCTCATTTTCCTGGGGGGAATAGACTAGGAAACGCTCTCTAGACATGGTGCCTGAAAGACATAAAGAGGAAAAAAGGTCTGAGACCCTCATACTGCAAGGATATAATAGTTGTTAATTCACATCTTTATCTGCCCCCACCATATCTGCAGCAATAATCTGAACACACAACTCAATGGGTATGTTTACAGCAAACCTACTGTTGGGACATATATCGTATTGTATAACAAATTGTGCAATGTGTTTCTAGTCATGTTCCATGTTGAAACACTATAATTGGTGACCTGTTGTGAATAATGTCACCTGCATGTCATTATAAGGGCCACAATTGTTCCATATATGCATATGTTCTGCTTGCTATGTGACTGCTCCAAATCTGGTGTTTTGTGTTAATGGAGATATTTATGCATGCTGTTAGATGTAATCCTGGAATGTGTGGACTATTACTACCCACATATGTTCTATAACTGTGACACAATAACATGTTTGGGAAGCCAGTTCCCAGCAGAACCACCTCGCCCACCTCATCTGGCCATGTTACCAGGCCACAGCACATCTGGGACCCACCCCGGAACCTCATCATCTACTGATCTTGCACTACCTTCAGGTGGAACCACCTCAGGGGATGATGTTCATCCCCCCCCGGGAGCACACACAGACAGGATCCTGTCACCTGAAGTCAGGTCCAGCGTCTGGTGCATAGGGAGCTCCACAGAGACTTGGGGGATGTGCTACACCACCTTGAGGCCCTTGGTACACAATTACTGGGTCCGCGTGCTCAGTGGCGGCTGGTGACTTCAAATCAAAGGGGGGCTGCAGGAGACAGCTAAATGGGTGGGGTCAATGGGGGTGGGTGTGGCCAACTAGAAGGGGGAGGAGCTATGCTCAAAACCACAAAAACTGTAACTTTAATTGAATACTCTGCCCTGGGTGCCAAACCATCATTATGAGAGTCCAATCATGACAAAATGAAGTATAGAAGAAAAACATATTTCAACCCATTGGCTGCATGACAGCTTACTTAATATCTAGATGGAAACAAAAAGGTTGTGAGGCATGAAAAAATAAATTAATTTTTAAATAAATTACTGGAATGCTAGTCAAAATCAAGTATAAGAAAAATAAACAGCACTCAACTCAAACAACTTCTCCTTGCACTGCAGTTCTAATTATAGTTTAAATTCAGCTTTATTAAAGTACCAAGTAACATGCTGAAAGTAGCAATCTCTGTGATACCCCCACTTGTAAAAATGTTTCTTATCCAAAAAAGACCTGCTGCCTGACAACAACTATCTACTTGCTTCATGGGGTAAACATCATCAAAGTAAAAAATGAAAAGGAAACAGGAAACAAGCTCAACATACATTGCTTAAAGGATTACTGCACAGGATATGGACCACACATGATAGACTGGCATTCTGTTTAGTTTGCAGGTAAAGCCTGTAATGAGCTCTTAAAATAATGTAATCCTGTCCTTTATTACAAATACTGTCCTATGCATTTCAATACCCAAGGCTTATATGTTCTCTAGTTATGTAAGTATTCTCTGCATGGCAACAACAGAAAGGCTTTCAATGTTGGCAATTCTTTAACAGTATGCTTATTAAAACTTACTTGCATCTTACAATCTCAGACAAGCTTACCAGATGGTCATTAAAGCATTGTTACTTAAACACAGATCAACAGGCACTTTCTGAATAATAATAAGCATAAATCAACAGTATAAAAATATGGCAGAAACTAGAACATTCTGCAAAATCAAGGACAGATGTAAAGCCATTGTAGTACTTGTGTCTACCTTGGATGGGGGGATATTCTGCACATTTACACTGCATAACTGCTCCTTGCCTTGTTTGGGCACATCCAGAGTCACTACATGGAGGAGTGGGTTGCCACATGTATGTCACAATTTGAAATGTCTCTGGCTGACTGTGATGGCCCTGACACATTTGTCATACCTCTCAACCTCAGAGCAAGAATTCTGGACAAAGCCATACATAGAAGTGGGACAAAGGCCCACAAATAAGGACAATTTTTAAATATTGCTCTTATAAACTTAGAAAGATAATAGAATAGTAGGTCTTGCAATAGTATGAATTTTCTGAAGGGTATGGAATCTGAAACTGAAATGTCTGTCATTATTTTCTAACTTCAGTCTTTAATAATTTGCCACTAATTTGCCAAAAAAAACCCCACAATTTTATGAAAAATGGACCAAAAATGTGATTCAAAAATATAAAATAAATAGCCACACAATATAGCTGGGATCCCGTCAAAGAAGGGACACTTTTTAATATTAGTACTGCTATCTTGAGCAGCTGACAAAATAAAAGAATCTACATGCATTTCTGAAATAAAAGTACTCTATAACTGATTATTACAGTTATTTATTAATTGTAAACCCTCCATGTTTTCTTGCAAAATTGCCATTTTGCGGAGGGATTATTAGGGGAAGGGCAACATTTTGAGCCAAAATTGGGGACAGTTGAGAGGTTTGGATATGCCTAATTCTATAAAGCATTTTATTTGCATGTACCTCTCAACCTGTTAATGCAGGAAATCTGGACAAGGCCAAATATATGGGGGGAACATATAAACAGTACTAACAATTGCTCTAGTATAAACTGAGACAGTTGATCAAATAGCAGGTCTTGCTCTAGCATCCATTTTTCTGAAGGTTATGAAGTCTGAAACTCAGTGTCTGTCATTATTTAGTGACTTCATTCCTAAATGATTTGACAGAAAACCACAAATTTTATGAGGAACAAACGAAAAATAAGAAGCAAAAATCTATTCATTCTGCAAAGATCTGGACAGTTGAGAGGTATAGTTCAGCCGGGGCTGTCTTTGATTTTGCTGCCCTTCCCCCCTCACAAAATCATAGTCGAATGGAGCTTCCCCCCTACAGCCATTCCAGTGAACCATTACTTGGCTATTTCACCCCATTTACCATAAACACTAATGTGCATACTGCTTTACTTCTGCGATGATTTGGACTTCATTTAAAAGTTTTATTTTGTATTTTACAGTGCAAACACTAATAGATATCATATCTGCTAAACAAAGCAATGCAGTCTCACAATGAGAACAGACTTAGCATTAACTCTCCTCTGTCCTTGAAAACTCACAATCACTGAAACAGCATTGAAACCCACATTCAAAGAAAATATATTTTGCCAGTGGCAGATTAACTTTAGGTTTGGGCTGTTTTCAAATCACAGGCCCCTTGCACACAAAACATACACATGCTCTTTCATACACCTTCCTGATTGTATTAAATCATATTTCTTGAACAATACAGTACATTTTTAGAGGGTGTTTTAAATTTATTTTGAAACATTTTCCAGTAAACAATGAAACAAAATGCATGCACCAGTAATGACAAAACTGCCCAATTCAGAACATTTCCATCATAAAAGTCTACTCAAACTTCTACAGTCCACCAGTATCAGTACATGTGCACAATCTCTGAAGAAGTAAAAGTCATCTAAATAATTCCACATTAAAGAGATCTGTAACTAATGAAGAGGTTGCTGCTAGCAAACAACTTTGTATTTCATTGTTTCATCTACAAATAAAGTGCCTGTTACCCTTGAGGAATAAATTGCCTATCTTACACTAAAAAATGACAAGCTAGCAATATTGCAATAGGGATTGGATGGCAAACTGATAACAGGTTCATATAATGTAGAAAGCACAAACCAGGAAACTAAAAAACGGATCGTAGCAGTAACGAAAGCAAAAACAGTATAGGCAGTAAACAGGACAGTCTTTAATCAAGTACAATGAAGCGCTTTTCGTCTGCCAGCATCTGCAGACTTCTTCAGACAAGAGTAACTTACAATTAAAAAAGCTTAATATACTTAGCTGGTCAAGAATAACCAATCAAATAGGGACAAACTAATATGAGCAATTAAAATAAATTACCTAACACAGGCTGTTAAAAACTAGTAGTAATTCAAAGTAAAACAGTCTTATACCAAAGACTTTAGTCTCCCTAGCTGATTAACCAAAACAGGGTAAAAAAGCAAGTCAAAAATACATTAATAAGTATTTATCATAAAAACATAAAACGTCATCTCAGGAAATTAGTTATCTAATAAGGTTTTTAAGTTTTAAAAGGCTGCTAATAGAGCAGCTATCATTCAGCCCTGGTATTACATAAGCATTTAACCTAATTTGCCAGCGTAACTCAGACAATTCCAACAAAAGGTGTGTAGGAGCTCCCCTTTTACTCTCAAGTATCTGGTCTATCACCATAAATCTAAAATAATGGTCATTTTCTTGGCTAATATGTTTGGCAAGAGCATTTTCTAATTTGCCTTTACTAATGGCATATTGGTGTTCATAAATACGCTCTTTTAGTTTACGCTCTGTCTTGCCAATATAAAAACCTTCACATTTTTGACACTGGGCGAGGTAGACCACCATCCTAGAGTTACAGGTGCATCTACAGTGGAGGTCAAAACTAGTATGATTAATAGTGAATCTGTTTGATTCATTAATATGTCTACATTGGTTACAATTTTGGCATTTAAACATGCCTGGTGTTCGTGTTAAATTACTTGTAGGTAGTTCTAGTAGTGCTTTTAAATTTTTACCTCTCCTATATGTAACTCCGGGGTTATCGCCTACTCTGCCCATCACTGTGCTATTGGTACGAAAAATATTCCAGTTTTTATTAATAATGTCCAAGATGAGGTGACTGTTGATGCTATATGTCAAAATTAGTCTATTTTTAAAACAAGCATCTGGTTCGAGACATACAATCCGAGTAGGTACAACAACATTATCAGTTGAAGGATGTGGGGCAACACTAAGAATGGCTTGATAAGTACCATTCCTTCTCTTATTGATCACCTCCTTAACCAAACCTTCAAGCAATCCAGTTGGATACCCTCTGTGTGTAAACATGTTCTTTAATTTCTCACATTCAGCCATAAAATCCTCATCCAGGCTAACCATCCGGGCTGCTCTAACGAGCTGTCCCTTAACAACTGACCGTTTTTGGTGGTGGGGATGGCAGCTACTAAAGTGAAGAAAGGAGTTTGAGTGGGTAGGCTTCCTATAAATAGTAGCAACATAACCATTCAACTCCTGGTTTTTAGCTAACCAGATGTCCAAGAATGCTATGGCATCTGTCCCAAAGTTTGAAGTAAAGGACAGAAAGTCCGTAGACGTGTTAAAGAAATCTAGGATGAGCCTACCATCTTCTTGATTGCCCTCCAATAATATAAATATGTCATCCAGGTAGCGAGTATAATACCTGATCTTAGACATGAGGGCATGGTTGCTCAAAACTTTCTCCTTTTCCCAATGCGCCATAACAATATTAGCCAAACTGGCCCCACAGGGTGACCCCATGGCCACACCTGTTTTTTGAAGGTAAAAATTCTCGCCTAGCATAAAGTAATTATTAAATAATACCAAATCAGTAAGTTCTATTACTAGTGAAATTTCATCTGGTGGAGCATTCTTACTAGTAAGAAAAAAAGCCACCCACTCCAATGCAGTTTCTAGGGGAATGCAAGTGTACAAATCCTTGACATCTATTGTCAAGAAGTTGAAATTGTTGTTAAATGTGCATTCTCCAATTTTGGCTAAGAAGGACCACGAATCCTTGCAGATTTGTTCTTCGTCCTGCAAGTATTTCTGTAAGATTGTGTCAACAATTTTTGCACATGCATAGGTGAGAGAGCCTCTTCCGTCAACTAATGGTCGCATTGGGGGATTAGAGAGGTCCTTGTGGATCTTAGGGATCCCAAAAAGACAGGGGAATCTTGGAAATAAGGTAGTCAAATATTTGTGTTGTTCTTGGTTTAGTCTACCCTCTAAATGCATCTCGTCTAAGTTGTTTTGAATATTACGATATGCTTTGTTGACATCAGACTTAGAGCTAACACTGTATGCATCATCAGCAAGTAAATCTAACATTCTATCGTAATAGTCAACATTGTCAAAGACCACCACTCCCCCACCTTTATCAGGTTTACAAATGCGTAAACTATGCAGTTTCACAAAATCTAACAGTAATTTTTCCTCCTTACATGTGTCATTAGTTCTAAGGTGGCACAACTTGTCCCTTAGATCAAGTTCACACATGTTTTCAAAGCAATGGATTAATGGGTGTAAGGGAGGATTAAATAAACTAGGGACCCTGAAAGGGTTGACGTGTATTATTACTAGGTGCATTATTACTTCCATTATTGGACTCAAAAATCATGTTGAAGTTTAACTTTCGTGTGAATAATTTAATGTCTATAATAGTCCCCACTAAATCCGTCTTACGTTGAGGGACATAAGTATACCCTTTAGACAAAAAATCAGCCAATTCACTAGGTATAGGCACAGAAGAAAAGTTGTATATTTTAAAATCACCCAAATGGTTAGTAGAAATAACAGGTCTAGGATTCAGATCACCAAAGTTAATAGAGTTCTCATCCAGGAATTCAACCGGAGAAGGAACCAAATTCGTCAGGGGATAGGTACAAAAAGTATCTAAGTCAGCATGCACAAGACCCATCTCTAAATAGGGAGGGGGGGCATAGTTGCTGACAGTCCTGAATGTTACAGTCTCTGTTGGTTTCATTTCTGTTGATAACCCTTGTGTGTTGACTGATAATTGTTCCTTTTCTTCGGTATGGCACCTGGGTGGTTGGCATGGTAAAAAACCTGCTGCTGGTCTGAACGCAAGGAGGTGTTATTAACATTAGAATTAGATTGCAACCTCCGGTTTTGTAGCCTCTCACTTCTCCTTACCACTTGTTCGGGTTGTGTGTCTTCAAATGTGTCCAAGTCCCAAATGTTATTGTCAATAGGTGCGCTAGAATTTGAATTTGTAGAGCCAGTTGCTCAACATTCCTCCTCCCCGTTTTGAAACTAACTCTAATTCTAATCGTGGGGCTATCGCAACAACCGGAGAACACCTACAAAGTCTGGCTGCTCACATGGACACAGAGAGTAACCCTGTGCTGCATGAATCCTATGAGAACGCTAATGCTCAGTCGCTTAGGAACTCCTTTAACGGAGCTCCTTCCTTGAGTTCTTGGTTAACCGAGGATTTTGTGTTTTTGAGACACAATGACGGCACAGCGGACATTAGGAATACCAATCAAGGTGTCCAACATGAGGTAAACAATAATTCACTTTCTGATAAACTGAAACTTTTTGATAAATTTCTTCTCAAAATTAAAAAGCTCAAACTAGAAATTTCCTATTTTAGGGAATGTATCGAATGTAAGGTGATACCTAAGGGCCTCAGACACTTTCAATTTCCAACTGGTCTAATTCCCAACTCTGACTTTCATAAAGATTTGGTCAATTTATTTGACCAACATGGGTTCGAACTCCTACATGTAATGATAAAGCATTACTTAATTTGGGTTGAGCAACTAACTCTAGAAATTTCAGAGTTGGATAAACTTATTAATGCACATGAGGAATTCCCAAGGTATAAATACGACTACAATAGATGCTTTAGTAGTATTGAACAGTACTTGAACAAACTCAAGTTGAATAAAATAAAAAAATTAGAGCGTGACCTTAAAGCCTATGAACAAGGGGTAGCATACCCTCCCCCTGCACAGTCACAAGTTTGGCAACCTAACATTATTAATGATCATGGCTCTACAAATTCAAATTCTAGGGCACCTATTGACAATAACATTCGGGACTTGGACACATTTGAAGACACACAACCCGAACAAGTGGTAAGGAGAAGTGAGAGGCTACAAAACCGGAGGTTGCAATCTAATTCTAATGTTAATAACACCTCCTTGCGTTCAGACCAGCAGCAGGTTTTTTACCATGCCAACCACCCAGGTGCCATACCGAAGAAAAGGAACAATTATCAGTCAACACACAAGGGTTATCAACAGAAACGAAACCAACAGAGACTGTAACATTCAGGACTGTCAGCAACTATGCCCCCCCTCCCCATTTAGAGATGGGTCTTGTGCATGCTGACTTAGATACTTTTTGTACCTATCCCCTGACGAATTTGGTTCCTTCTCCGGTTGAATTCCTGGATGAGAACTCTATTAACTTTGGTGATCTGAATCCTAGACCTGTTATTTCTACTAACCATTTGGGTGATTTTAAAATATACAACTTTTCTTCTGTGCCTATACCTAGTGAATTGGCTGATTTTTTGTCTAAAGGGTATACTTATGTCCCTCAACGTAAGACGGATTTAGTGGGGACTATTATAGACATTAAATTATTCACACGAAAGTTAAACTTCAACATGATTTTTGAGTCCAATAATGGAAGTAATAATGCACCTAGTAATAATACACATGTCAACCCTTTCAGGGTCCCTAGTTTATTTAATCCTCCCTTACACCCATTAATCCATTGCTTTGAAAACATGTGTGAACTTGATCTAAGGGACAAGTTGTGCCACCTTAGAACTAATGACACATGTAAGGAGGAAAAATTACTGTTAGATTTTGTGAAACTGCATAGTTTACGCATTTGTAAACCTGATAAAGGTGGGGGAGTGGTGGTCTTTGACAATGTTGACTATTACGATAGAATGTTAGATTTACTTGCTGATGATGCATACAGTGTTAGCTCTAAGTCTGATGTCAACAAAGCATATCGTAATATTCAAAACAACTTAGACGAGATGCATTTAGAGGGTAGACTAAACCAAGAACAACACAAATATTTGACTACCTTATTTCCAAGATTCCCCTGTCTTTTTGGGATCCCTAAGATCCACAAGGATCTCTCTAATCCCCCAATGCGACCATTAGTTGACGGAAGAGGCTCTCCCACCTATGCATGTGCAAAAATTGTTGACACAATCTTACAGAAATACTTGCAGGACGAAGAACAAATCTGCAGGGATTCGTGGTCCTTCTTAGCCAAAATTGGAGAATGCACATTTAACAACAATTTCAACTTCTTGACAATAGATGTCAAGGATTTGTACACTTGCATTCCCCTAGAAACTGCATTGGAGTGGGTGGCTTTTTTTCTTACTAGTAAGAATGCTCCACCAGATGAAATTTCACTAGTAATAGAACTTACTGATTTGGTATTATTTAATAATTACTTTATGCTAGGTGAGAATTTTTACCTTCAAAAAACAGGTGTGGCCATGGGGTCACCCTGTGGGGCCAGTTTGGCTAATATTGTTATGGCGCATTGGGAAAAGGAGAAAATTTTGAGCAACCATGCCCTCATGTCTAAGATCAGGTATTATACTCGCTACCTGGATGACATATTTATATTATTGGAGGGCAATCAAGAAGATGGTAGGCTCATCCTAGATTTCTTTAACACGTCTACGGACTTTCTGTCCTTTACTTCAAACTTTGGGACAGACGCCATAGCATTCTTGGACATCTGGTTAGCTAAAAACCAGGAGTTGAATGGTTATGTTGCTACTATTTATAGGAAGCCTACCAACTCAAACTCCTTTCTTCACTTTAGTAGCTGCCATCCCCACCACCAAAAACGGTCAGTTGTTAAGGGACAGCTCGTTAGAGCAGCCCGGATGGTTAGCCTGGATGAGGATTTTATGGCTGAATGTGAGAAATTAAAGAACATGTTTACACACAGAGGGTATCCAACTGGATTGCTTGAAGGTTTGGTTAAGGAGGTGATCAATAAGAGAAGGAATGGTACTTATCAAGCCATTCTTAGTGTTGCCCCACATCCTTCAACTGATAATGTTGTTGTACCTACTCGGATTGTATGTCTCGAACCAGATGCTTGTTTTAAAAATAGACTAATTTTGACATATAGCATCAACAGTCACCTCATCTTGGACATTATTAATAAAAACTGGAATATTTTTCGTACCAATAGCACAGTGATGGGCAGAGTAGGCGATAACCCCGGTGTTACATATAGGAGAGGTAAAAATTTAAAAGCACTACTAGAACTACCTACAAGTAATTTAACACGAACACCAGGCATGTTCAAATGCCAAAATTGTAACCAATGTAGACACATTAATGAATCAAACAGATTCACTATTAATCATACTAGTTTTGACCTCCACTGTAGATGCACCTGTAACTCTAGGATGGTGGTCTACCTCGCCCAGTGTCAAAAATGTGAAGGTTTTTATATTGGCAAGACAGAGCGTAAACTAAAAGAGCGTATTTATGAACACCAATACGCCATTAGTAAAGGCAAATTAGAAAATGCTCTTGCCAAACATATTAGCCAAGAAAATGACCATTATTTTAGATTTATGGTGATAGACCAGATACTTGAGAGTAAAAGGGGAGCTCCTACACACCTTTTGTTGGAATTGTCTGAGTTACGCTGGCAAATTAGGTTAAATGCTTATGTAATACCAGGGCTGAATGATAGCTGCTCTATTAGCAGCCTTTTAAAACTTAAAAACCTTATTAGATAACTAATTTCCTGAGATGACGTTTTATGTTTTTATGATAAATACTTATTAATGTATTTTGACTTGCTTTTTACCCTGTTTTGGTTAATCAGCTAGGGAGACTAAAGTCTTTGGTATAAGACTGTTTTACTTTGAATTACTACTAGTTTTTAACAGCCTGTGTTAGGTAATTTATTTTAATTGCTCATATTAGTTTGTCCCTATTTGATTGGTTATTCTTGACCAGCTAAGTATATTAAGCTTTTTTAATTGTAAGTTACTCTTGTCTGAAGAAGTCTGCAGATGCTGGCAGACGAAAAGCGCTTCATTGTACTTGATTAAAGACTGTCCTGTTTACTGCCTATACTGTTTTTGCTTTCGTTGATAGCAGGTTCATAGTTACTAGGTATCTTCGCCAAAAAGGAGTGCAGCATCCACCACTTTTGCAACACAGTACAGTATCAGCAATGCATCTATCTACTGTGGGAGTAGAACCCACAGCTTTCTGCATCAAAAGCAAGTATACTACCTGTTGTGCTATTAACAACGCAAGCAGACTCAGCATAAGCAGCACTAAACTTTTTCTCCCCTGCAGCTCTCAGCTCCTTGTAAAATCTACTCACTCAGTTGTATCTCTGAACTTTGCAGCACAAAGAAATCTGGAAAAAGCCAACGTTTATTGTGGGGGTGACAAAAGCCCAAAAACCAGGGACACATTTTAAACATTGCTTGTATAATGTTGGAAAGTTTCTAGAATAAAATGTTGTGCTACCACCATACATTTCACTGCCAAGCCTTAAACCCAGGACCCTGTGCAAAACAGTCAAAGCAACATACACAATGCCATATCAGCTGTTTTGTGAAAGAGGAAGACGGAAACTTAAATGGCTACCATTTAGTGAATTCAGTTCTCACCATAGCACAGCTGTCAACCTCTTAGCACAAAACACCTGAACAAAGCCAATAATGGATGAATACAGCCCCCAAACATTCAGTGAATTCAGTTCTTACCATAGCTCTCAGCCACTTAGCAAAGAAAACTCGGACAAAGCCAGTAATGGGGGAATATAGCCCCCAAACATATTCAGTGAATTCAGTTCCTACCATAGCTCTCAACCTTAGCACAAAATCTGGATGAAGCCAATAATGGGGGAATACAATCCCAAAAATAGGGACAAATTTCAAATATCCATCTTATACACTTAGAAAATTGCTAGAATAAAAGCTTTCGTGTTACCATGCACTTTCTGAAGAATATGAAGTCTGATATTCAAATGCGTGTCATTTTTAACATTTGTTAACCAGGAAAGTCTGACTTGGAACAAAAGCTAATTTTTAGCACAGGCCCAGGGAGAAACACTCCAGACAGACACATGTCTTTGTAAGATGGGAGGACATTAGAGGAAACAAAAACAGGGAGGGCATACAGACTCCACACAGAAGGTAAGGCACCCCAGCCAAGAGTCAAACCAGAGAACATGTAGCTGTCAGACAACAATGCTACCCCTCCACCAATGCACTACTGGCTTTGCAAGGACACAAAAATACAGAAACCACAGATTTTATGAGGAACAGAAGAAGTATGATGGAAAAATCTGCAACATTTTTACAAATGGTGGTGGGTAGGGAATTCAGGCTCTTGTCACCTGGGCCCAAGGTACAGGGTTCAAGCCTTATTCTCTACCCACCACCATGTAGCACCTGGGGCATTTCACACACACACACACACACACACACACACACACACACACACACACACACACACACACACACACACACACACACACACACACACACACACACACACACACACACACACACACACACACACACACACACACACACACACACACACACACTACCTGGGCCAGGTCTGTTGCAGCACTAAATCCTTCTACAGCAGGTCTGTTTGTTGCTGCACTAACAGCTTTGTTTGTTGCAGCACTAACAGCTTTGTTTGTTGCAGCACTAACAGCTTTGTTTGTTGCAGCACTAACAGCTTTGTTTGTTGCAGCACTAACAGCTTTGTTTGTTGGAGCACTACAAGCCCGCGAGATGTCCTTCCCTGACGAGACTCCCAGCCTGCCAACGTTGCAGTCTGATCCCTTTCTAGTGACAGTCTATGCAGTTACAACTGCATAGACCTCTGGGATCTCTGCACTTGAATCCCTCTTAATCTGGACTGCTGCCTAGAAAGTCTGCGCATGCTCCAGACTGTCTCAGCAGCAGTCTGGATATTGGAAATGCTACTTGCGATAATTTTTTATTTTATTTTCTTTGTATTTTATTATTTTATTTTACTTTCTTTCTTTTTTTTATAGCTGGGGGACTGCAGTCCGGCAGTCCAATAGCACGGGCCGCCCCTGCGCATGCTCCTACTGCTCAGCCCCCATCCCAGGCACCTCCAGGGCTGTGCAGGTGCAGTTGTGACTGCCCATGGGTGGGGACCTTGGCCCCATTGTTTCCATTTGGGGACTCATGGGCTTCCACTTTCCAAACACCACTCCCCATCCAAGGTGCTTACCCACCACATGTGTCATATACAACCCCTGTATGCTGTCTTGTCTGTCTTCCAACCCAACCTATCTCCCCAAATATACCTACTATCCTTCCCCAACATACCAATCTCACCTTCACAAACAAGGGCAATGTGTTCCCAACATGGATTTCACCCCAGACATAACTGTCCATTTCGCACCCGCTTACTACTGTGTATATATATATATATATATATATATATATATATATATATATATATATATATATATATTTATATGTGTGTGTGTATAGATATGTGTGATGTTTTCTTATACATATAGTGCAGCACTGTCATTAAGCAGTAGGGGAAATGTATTTATATATATATATATATATATATATATATATATATATGTGTGTGTGTGTGTGTGTGTGTGTGTGTGTGTGTGTGTGTAAGTGTGTGCATGTGTGGTTGCGCGTGTGTTTGTATATATCTAGACATCCATGTATATATATATATATATATATATATATATATATATATATATATATATATATGTGTGTGTGTGTGTGTGTATACATATATATCTATATATATCTATATATATATATATATATATATATGTGTGTGTGTGTGTGCATATATATATATATATATATATATATATATATATATATATATATATATATATATTGATTACATATATATATATATGGAGTTCATTCAAACATCAGGTCCACAATCTCTAACTCTCCTTCCTCCACAGCTGCACTGTTCTGCCTTGCTACAAAACAGACAGGTGTCACATGTGGACACAGCCTAACATTAGGGTGGTATATATAGGGACATATTGCAGGTAAGCCTATTACAAACCTTTGACGTTTGTGTGTGATACATTTCATGTTAATATGACTGTCCTGCAGGTGGTGAGGTCTGTAACTCATGTGTCTATCATAACTTCATTACTTCCACCACCAGCTATTTGCCGCACTAATATACATGTCTTGAGGTACAGAACACACACCCTGATGGCTTGCATCTTGTCATTCAGTGCTGATCGGCACAGTTGACAGGTATGGCCCACTGCCCACAGGCCCAGATGCTATGTCCATAGCAGTTGTTCAGCAGGACATCATTACAACAAGAACTCTTGATGGCACATATAAATCTTTCCACATCATCTATCCCATTATTACAGTCCAAGTACTACATTCAGTTACATGCATATATGTTTCACATACCTGTTGTAGTATTGTCCTCTCTTCTAGGTACACTTTTATGTATCCCTGTGTTATATATTTTTGTTTTTGTTTGGTTTCTAGTTTTAGTTATTTGTTTATTTATTTTATCTCTCTCTCTCTCTCCCCTACAGGGATTGAGCTGCTTTGAATAGGTTGCAGCATGGATTTTGTAGGTGATGTTCATGATCAGGTAATGGCCTCTGCACCAATCAGTGTTCACCACTTGCTAATTGCATGCAGCTAGCTGTGTAGTACTTCCAATTACCACTGTAATGGCAACCCACTACTATAAATTACTACATGTGGGAGTTGTCCCTTTACTTTTCCTGTGTTGAAGACATCCTTCCTGTGTGTGGGCAGCAGTGCTACAGACAGCAGGTAGCAATACCTCTTACAACAGGACTTGCAGACACAGGCCAACAACATATTTGTATAAGGTTCAATACCTATGGACAGTATGAGTATTGTTGTCATATGCATTGTATACCGCTAGTTTTACAGCATTTGTGTGCACATGGTAGTTTTGCATGGAATGCAGACTGTATGCATAGCTCACAACTGTGAGCCTTTCCACATGATGGCCAGAGGACTGGCTGTTATGTTTTGTTTGTTCACCCCACAAGTCTTGTCTCTGATATATCAGTGGCATTCTGTCTGTTGAGTGCTATCAGTACATGGCTACATCCATTTTGTTTCTGACTTCATAATCCTGAGTAAGGGTATGTTGCAACCAATCCTGTAACACCAGCAACGTTCACAGTGTATAACAACAATAATGAAAATATGGCCCTGTGTTCCAGCCTCTGTCCTCCACCTATATACCAGGCTTTGTCCGTATGCCATGCATTAAGAGGTTGTTAAGTAGTGGCCTATCATTATGTAGTGCTGGCATTCCTGTTCTCATTCCAGTGATGTTGTGGACTCCCACACATATTGTGGGGTAGGGTCCATATATATGAGGACTACAGCTGGACAAACCATGTGTGATCTTGTACAGTCCAGAGGTCATTGTATGTAACACTGTTATATGCCTATGTAAGTCATTCTATGAAGGAGGTGTATGCACCATTTTTAACCTAGGCTGTTACAACATGTGAGGGATATCAATAGTAAGACACATGAAGGTATATGGTTGTACATTTTCATACATTTCACCATGGAAACACTGGTGGGTTAGTGCTTCCTGTCTTAAAGACAGTTCTGTTTGTCAATGTGATAGTGATGTTTTAAGTTAAGCATTGTTATTTAACAGATACATTTTCATTGTGACAACGTAATTATTTCCCCTCTAGGGCTTGAGTACAGAGTGTAAATGGAGGCTGTTGAACTACATCTGTAATTAATTAGTGTTGATTGATTCTTATCTTCCAGACCCGTGTTTCTTTACTGTTGTACTACTTGAAGGCCTTGGACTGGACAGCAACATATGTTATGCTTTCAGATTACTGTATCAAATGTTTTGTTTGAGAGTTGCATTACTCAGTTATTATAGTTATTATATATTATTATTATATATTTCAAACACATAACTGATATATGAAATGGCATATACAACTGAAATAGTACACAAATAAACATTTCTATGTATGCAAACTTGTGTGTGGTATATCCTTTGACATGTCTGTGGGTATATGTTTCATGCAATAATTGTCTTTTGTATGAAAGAATCAAACACTGGCCATTTTAAAAGGTGACAATTGAAGGAATACTCACTGTTTGATATGCTGTGCACCCTTTAAATATATATCTTCTTATACATATCTATAAGTAGTAATATATGTATATGTGTGTATGTGTGTGTATGTGTGTGTGTATATATATATATATATATATATATATATATATATATATATATATATATATATATATATATTTATACAACGACCCCCCATTAATATTCCAAAATGTGCACGCTGATTAGTCAGCATGCACGTTGTAAATCAGAGTTATAGTAATGGAAAAAGGTCCGGTCGCCCGGACTTTTTCCATTAGTATCTTTTTTTTTTTTTTTTTAATACAGCAACGGAGAACGCAAGATCTCCGTTGCTTTTTACAACCTGTCTCGCTATGTTTAACATAGCGAGACAGCTTTAAAAAAAAAGCAACGGAGCATCTCTGTTGCTTTTTTTAAAGCTGTCTCGCTATGTTAAACCCATTTAACATAGCTCGACGCTTTTAAAAAGCAATGGAGATCTTGCTTTCTCCGTTGCTTTTTTCAAAACTGTCTCGCAATGTTAAATGGGTTTAACATAGCGAGACAGCTTTAAAAAAAGCAACAGAGATTCTCCGTTGCTTTTTTAAAGCTGTCTCGCTATGTTAAACTCCTTTAACATAGCGAGACGATTTGTAAAAAGCAATGGAGATCTTGCTTTCTCCGTTGCTTTTGCCCTCAGCTCTGATGTACTGCAAAAGTATATGCATGTGCAGTACATCAGAACTGCCGCAGAATACCAGATAGCTGTGGAAGGGCAGCAAGGAGGGATTATACAATGCCATTTTTTAAGAAAAGCAATTATTTTTTTTCTTAAATAATGTCATTGTATAACAGCAATAACCCACTTCTGGGTGTAGGTAATGCTGGATTTACCCATGGTTGTCTTTGTTTGGTCACTCGGGCTTCTCCCTCGTGACCAAACCACACCAACCGTGGGTAAATCCAGCATTACCCACACCCAGGCGTGAGTTATTGCTATAATATATATATATATGTATATATATATATATATATATATATATATATATATATATATATATATGCGTGTGTCTGTGTGTGTGTGTGTGTGTGTGTGTGTGTGTGTGTGTGTATATATGAATCATTGGAATGTTTACTGCTTCCACATTGTACATTCAAAATGGTAGACAGACTGTTCTGCATGATATGTTATTGATATCATCCTGACGTCATACAGCTGAGATGGATTACTGTTTACTTGTTGTGGCTATGTTGTGTAGTGTCCGGGGTATGAGACTTGCAAGTGCTGGTTACTATGTTGCAAGGTAGATCTGTTCAGCTGTGGAGGGGGATGATATCAATAATAACAAGAGGTACTTATTCTGCGACCCCTCTCCCCCATTAACAGTGCCTTTGGTCATATATTTATTTGTTGTGTTTTTTATCTATCTACATATATATATATATATATATATATATATATATATATATATATATATATATATATATATACACACACACACACACACACACATATATATAAATATATATAGATATCAATATATATCTAATATATATATACATACATACATACATACATACAGACATCTACATATATAAATATATTTCCCCTACTGTTCAATGACTGTGCTGGATGATATGGTTGAGAAAACCTCATATTTATTTACATCTGAAATGGCTTAGTGGTAAATCACTTTGGCTATATTGTACAGGATCCTGTGTTTAAGACTTGCAAAAGGTGCTTATTTTGTTGCTGGGCAGAAAAGGAGCTGATGGAGACAGAGTGATTAAAACACTTTAAAGCAGTTGTAAGTGGGTTTGCACAGGTTTGAGAAGAGCTAAGCAACACTTATGTGAGCTTAGCTTTTCTTATGCCTGCTTACGGCCACATAAACCTGCTCTAATTTCTAATAAAGAAAAGAAAAAAGGGAGATAGGAAAGTGGTGAATTTGGGGCAAGCAGGAGGACAAACAAGAGGAGAAACAGGCAGGGATGTGCAGGATGGGTGTAGGAAAGGACAATAGCTCTGTATTTCTTTGTCAGCAATAGCTGCTTTCAGTGTGGGCAATTAGAATTTGGAGCCTCACATCCTACAGGGAGGTGTGTGGGCATCATACAATACAGATGACTGGTAGGGTTAGATTGTGTGATGAGTACATGTCTCAGGGCGAAATGCAGAGCTATGTATGAGACGTGATTTTTTTTGTGAGAGAGATGCCCTTTTTTTTTATGTGAGAGTGGGATGTTAAGAAACGATTATTGCTAAGTGTAGTGAGGGATGTTTGGTAGGAGAGATTGCATTTGCAGACAGACAAGACAGCAGATGGGGACAGTGTATGACACATGAGGGTTAAATACCTTGATGGGGATGGTGGTTGGGAATCTGAGGCCCATGAGCCCCCCAGATGTTAGTAGTGGCACTGATGTGCCCACCCAATGGCAGTCACCACTACGCATTCACAGCCTGGAAGGTGGCTGTGCTGGGGGCTGGGCTGGAGGGGTCACCTGCCCCTCTAATTGCAACAGCCTGCCTGCCTCCTGGTGTAGGTGGTCATCCAGCTCCATCTGGAGGACAATGCGCACCATGCCACAGACCTCGCCCCAAGTGACAACGTCCTCACCGCACCCACTTGCAGGGGGGTGAGCCCCATCCCCTGCATTGGTTCCACCCAAGGGTAGTGCAGGACAAACAGATGAGGGAGGCCTGGGTTGGGTCCCAGACATGCTGGGACCCGGTACCTCAGCCAGGTGGGGTGGGAGAGCCAGATCCACTGGGATCTGCCTTCCCATATGTGCTATGGTGTGGAAATTAACAATGAATATTTGTTAGTCATGTACAACACATTACAGCATTAGTCAAAACAGCATGCATGGATATTCCCATTTACCCAAAACAGTGCAATTATAACAGTACCATAGCAAACAGATCCCATGCATATATGGAATGGCATTCAGGGTTACAACAGCATGCCAGTTAGTGGTATGTCAGGCAGACAATAAGATGATTATTCAACAGGGAATATTAGTATGCACACAGTTTAAACAATGATAAAGCAAATGGAACACCATTCCTAACAGTAGAGGTTTGTTTAGGAACATACCCATGTTGGTTTCACTGTGATGGTTGGATTAGTTGAGTGGTGGGGGAAGGGAACAGATTCAATTGACAACTGCTATCAAGTATATTTGTCAGTACACTACTATTCACTACTCTACATTCTGACCACACTTGCAATCTACCTGGGCCATGGGGCTGCTACAGCACACCAGCAGTTGTAGATATCAACAGAGCAATTGTACCCTTATTTTAGTTATACACATCAGACCTGTCTCTAGACCAATTTCTTTACCTGTAGGCCTGTGCAGATGAACTGTGTGTACATTATATTGCTGTTTCTGCACATATTTCAGATTCACATATAAGTTGCAGGCCCTGGAGTGTGTGTTGTGCCTTTCACATACATCTACTGTGACCAGACCTCTCAACCAATTGGGGACAAATTTCAACAGAATCAGGGGCAAGTCAAGAAAAAATCAGGGATAATCAGGGACACTTTTAAAATATTAGTGCTATTAACTTGAAACATTGACAGAATCAGATAATATGAATTAATACACATTTTCTGAGGTAAAAGAAGTTTATAACTCTTAATTATTGTCATTATTCATTAAGTGTAATTCACCATCTTTCCTCCAAAAGTCACTAGTTTTAGGAGGGATTAAGAGGGACAGAGTTAAAATTTAAGTCAAAATCAGGGACGTCCCTGAAAATCAGGGACAGTTGTGAGGTATGACTGTGACATTCTCTGTGCGCAGGTTTATTGGCAGCTGGGGAAACTGTCCATGACAGCATGACACTTGAGGGGCTTTTCTAGGCCAGACTGCAGAGTGTGGATGTCTAGCTTGCATCTATTTGTAGGACTGGGGCTGATCAACACAGCAATTGTACACCTTTCATAGTTATACACATTATGCTAGTATTAGTATTTCTACTCAGATTTCTTTACCAGTGTACCCTGTAGGGAAAATGTATGTGTTGCAGTACATTATTATTTCTATTCAGATTGCAGTTTACAACTGTAGAACCAGACTGAGATGTTAGTGGCGGTCCCGGGATTCGAACCGTGCTGTGTGTGCAAAAGTGAACTATAGGCCTAGTCCTTATCAGACTGAGCTACTGGGAAGGTGGTTTAGGCTGCTTGTGACATTTCCATCTAGTACATATTTTTGTGCACAGTACTTTTATTATGACATTGCAGTATTTGTTTCCCATTTTCAGTAAAAATTATGCATACACAACAGACATTGGTGTCACTGTTTGTGAAATGTGCACATTAGCTGGATTGCACATTTGATTGTTTTACAACTACATACTGCAATTTAGATCCCTGAGTACACAGTGTAGGTTTTAAGTCTGCACCTGTTAGCCTTATACATTTCTCAGTACATTCACAGCTACATACGGCTGAAATTAAAAGGTTAACAAAGGACAATGCTGACAGGCAAACAAGTGAAACACATTCTGATGGGAATATGAATTGTTGCTTTTTTCCAGTTATTTGACATGCCCATTCTAAAGTATGCAGGCAAGCAGTGCTAAATCAGTTCACCTCAGTTAATGCATTCTGCAGGACATACACATTTCTAGTTATCAGGTACAAGTAAGATGACACACACCATGTTTGAGATCACCTTTATTAGTTTTGACATACATATCTGTGTACAACTCAGAAATCCACAATTACTATTTCTGCATGATCTGCACAGGGGAATGCTTTTCATTTCTAACTGTTACAGTAGCCCTGACATGGCACTTTCTTGGCAGGTTCACTCAGACACTCTCATACATATTCTAATAGTCCTCTCCTGCATATTGTACCTTGTTTGCTACTGATATCTGTATTACACAGCAGCTGGGAATACTCCATTGTAACACTGGCAGCCTGGCACAGGCATTTATTCCTGACTTTTACAGCACAGTTATATATACAGGCAGTACTACCATTACTATAATTTAGATTTTTTGCTGCTAATAGTAGCAGGTATTCTGTACTCACCATACTGCCAATGCAGCTGAGCCAGTCACTGGGCATGAGCCTACACATTCTGGGACCTCTCCGCAGCAGCTGTATGGGGAGATATCACACACATTAATCACACTTGCACAGTCACAAGTTGAACTTTTTCCATACTTAGAGATACATCAGACTGCATACTTACAGACAGGTGGGACAAGGTGCGCTTGGGCTTCTTGAATCCACTGGTCCAAGAGTGCACCCCTCCTCCACTTCAGGTCATTATGGTGATGATGTACCTGCTCACCAGTCCAAGGTATGCCAGTGGCACTGGTGAGATCATGTGCAAGCTGGTCCCAAGCCTCAACTTTGTACTGTGAGCCCTGGTACTGGCCCTGCAGCAGCCTGCCATCATGATTTTTAACTAGGAGCCCAACCATGACCCTGGACTCCTGGATGCCCTAATGTTGTACTTGGAAGTGAGCACCTTCACCAATACCAGACATTATGGTCCTGCTGTGTGCAATCCCAAATGGTTATGGCTGTATTCCCACCTGTGCGGTTTAAATAGGGCAGTTTTCCCACACTTTTTCTTGACTGGCCAGTTTTAATATGCTGCACTATGCTTAGCTCCACGCAAATCCACATAGCAATGCATACACCAGCTAAGCAGAGCTGACAGCAGGTAAGCTATGCTTACACTAGCAAAGCATTGCTTAAATCTATTTTTTTTCATTACATTTATAACGTATTCTTTACATTTATATTTTACATATTGCCACCCCTACTGTGCTGTACGTGAGCCATATGATTGACATCTATCATTCAAATTCCTTAAAAGTTTATTAAATAATTTGGCGGGGGGGGGGATGTTCGAACCAAGCATGCTCTACCATGGCAGTACCACTACACTACAGCAGCTTGATGATGCTTTCATCACAGTAGCACTTGTCTATCATTTTCAGGATTTCAGCCAGGCTAAGCCTAGTGGCACGCCGCGCAAACAAGCTACTCTGTGCTTAAACTTCAGATTTATTTCATGGAAAAAAAATACTATTGCATGTTTTTATTTTTATTCCTCTCCTCTTGCCCTACTGCGTCCATGCATGTAGGGCAAGAGTGCATAGATTTGGGGGTGTGCACTTGAAGGCTGCTGCCTTTTAGGTGTTTCTGTTTTATATTTTTTTCAGGCTACTTGTGTGCAATAATAGGTTCATAGGTTCATAGGTTCATAGGTAGGTACTAGGCTATTGGCCCTAGGGCCTATACAAGCCTAGCCAAAGAATGTACCCTGGCTTTTGCCACCCAATAAAATTCTTTTCCTGTGCCCCTGTTGAGCAGAGCCATAGAAGTGATCCCTGGGGTAAATTTCCCATTTCCCATCCAATCATCAAGATTTCTCTTGAAGAGTGCTAATGAGGAGCTCTGTTTGACATAGATAGGTAGTCTGTTCCAGAGTATGGGAAGTCTCTGGGACAGGAATCTATCCCTCCAGCATGTTCTGTTTATTGTGGTGACAAGGTTTAGGTCCCCAGAGCATGTAGCTCGGAGGGATTGGGATTTCTTTAAGTGGAGCATGTCCAACAGCTCTGGGTTTGACATAGCTTTGTATGTTAGGCAGAGATCTGGTTGGAGGCAATGGTGAAGCAGAGCATGACAGAAACCTCAGTAAAGTTCCAGACAGAACACATGAAGTGAATTTAAAGCTCAATCCTCTGAAGTGCAAATTCAGATTATTAGAAGGTACTTATGTAGGTCATTTATTTACCAGTACAGGCTTATGACCAGATACTTCCAAGCAAGCAGCCATTCCTGAGATGCCTGCTCCAGACAATATCCAAGCCTTACAGCGTTTTCTTGGTATGGTTAAGTATTTGTGCAAATTTATCCCTGATTTTAGTGAGTTATCAGCAACTTTAAGAAAGTTGAGATGCAAAATGTTGCACGGTCATGGTTAGACCACCAGAGAGCATTTGATGACTTCAAACAGTAAATTGCTAACCCACCTACTTTAAGATACTATGATGTCCACAAACCAGTAGTTCTTTCCTGTGATGCTTCAAAGTTCAGTCTTGGTGCAGTTATTCTTCAAGACGGCAGACCTGTTGCCTATGAATCTGGAACTCTTACCCAAACTGAGATGCAGTATGCCCAAATTGAAAAGGAATTTTTGGAAATTGTGTTTGCATGTTTGAAGTCCCATGATTATATTTATGGCCTAGCTATCCAGATAAAAACTGACCATTAACCTCTAGTTACTATTTTAAAGAAGCCTATTCATTCCACTCCAGCAAGACTACAAAGAATGATGCTCAAATTGCAAATGTATAATTTCAAAATGGTCTATACAATAGGTATACATCTTTATCTGGCTGATACCTTATCCAAATCACCCAGAAATACTACAGAAAAGATTGATGAAGAGAATTTTGACTTTGATGTCATGGAAGTGTGTAATATTTCTACCACAAGACTTGATGAGCTTAGAGATCATACAGAGACTAATCCAATTTTTCAAAAGCTCCACCACTTCATCAATGTAAGATGACCATCAAAGCAATCCTGTATACCACCAGAAGTCCAACCTTATTTTCCATATAGAGATGAGATGCTGATGAAAGATGGTATAATTTTCAAAGTTCAAAAATTTGTTGTTCCTACTTCCTTACAACATGAATACATTCAGAATTTGCATCGTGTCCACCCAGGTTCTAATTCTACCAAAAGAAGGGTGAGAGGACTAGTATTTTGGCCTTCTCTAGCAACAAGACACTGATAAAGTGCTTTCTTCTTGTTCAGTGTGCAACAGTACTAAGCCACATTTGCAAAAAAAGCCAGTTCAGCTAAGCCAACTTCCTGAACTATCTTGGTCAACAGCAGCAACTGACATGTATGAGTGGAACAGTCAGCATTACTTAGTGTTGGTAAACTTTTATTCATGCTGGTTTGAGATCGATTTGCTACCTAACTTAACATCCATTGTTGATATTACTACGATGAAACATCATTTCTCAGTGCGTGGTAGTCCACAAAATTTTTTTTCTGCCAATGGTTCTCAGTTTACCAGTTAATTGTTTTAGAGATTTGCTAAAGAGTGGGACTTTATCCATGTTACTAGCAGTCCTGAATATCCACAGTTAAACAGTCTTGCTGAATGTGCAGTACAGAGTGCAAAGCAATTACTGGAGAGGTCAAAGTGGGACAATACTGATATATTCTTGAATTTACTCAATCTCAGAAATATACCCCATAAGAATCTACTTGGCTCACCTGCTCAGATACTTCTATCTAGGCAAACCAGAAAAACCTTGCCTATCAGTTCTAGTTTGTTGGTGTGTAATGCCAAAAACAACAGAGCAATCAAAGCCCAACTTTTTAAGAAGCATTCTTCTCAGAAGTCCAGCTATGATAAAACAAGCAGATTTCTTCATTCGTTAAAAGAAGGAGAGACTGTGAGGATACAAACAGCAAAAGGCTTTGATCAAAATGGTCAAGGTATATGTACCGAGCTGAGATCCAACTTAATGGAATCTGAGGGTACAGAGTACAGGAGAAACAGCAGACATCATTTTCCTATATCAGAAATGATATCATAGTATTGTACCTGTGATACAGACTCTAGATCTCAGAGCAACCCTGACAATGTTCATACCAATGAACATGTCTCAGTATCCATTCCCATTCCTGATGATGTCCCAGATGCCCCAAAGTTGAACATTCCTTGAAGGGAATCCCTGTTGCTAGATCCAATTCTGACTTCTATGTTACACATTCAGGTCATATTTCCATACCTAGTGTAAAATACACAGCAACTGGGATATAATGTTTTATGTGTCTAATTGTGTATGATTGCATGTCAAATAACTAGTTCTGTATAACTGCATGTCAAAATATCATTTCTGTAAATTGCATGTCACTGAATACTGTCATTTCATATAAGGACTATTTATCAAAGAGGGAGGATGTAGATCTTTCTGTTTTTCCATCAATACCCTGGACTATTGGTGTTCAGACTTGGGGATTTTAACTGATATAATGCTAGGGGCTGCTGTAGGTCTGCTACATCTGTATGTGCTAGAGGCTGAAGTCAGTGCTGCTGGTACTGCTGACAATAAGCCTAGGCTGAGAAGGAGAAAAAGTGTTCAGGCCCAAGGTAACTTTCTAGGGACTACATGAGCTGGAGACTGTAGAGCGCTACAGGGTGGACAGGGACATACTACAAGAATTCACTGAGCTTGGCCACCCCCAATTCAGAGCCAGAGCCAAGAGAGGGGAACCCACCCCAGTAGAAACAAAGGCATGTGTATCCCTTAGGATACTAGCTACAGGTACTTTTCAAAGACCAACTGGAGACATGATGGAGGTGTCACAGGCATCTGCATCCAGGATTCTCCACCAGTTCCTGGATGATATGCTACCACATGCCAGTGAACACATATATTTTCCCCTTGCACCAGAGGCCAGGGCCAGCAATATACAACAGTTCTGCCACATAACACACTACCCTGCTGTACTGGGTGTCATAAATTGTACCCATGCACACATCAAGGCACCACATGGTGAGCAGGGTAGAATCTACGTTAACCAAAAGGGTAACACTCTATCAACTCCCAGGTCATGTGCAAAGCCTAGGTTTGTTTGTTTGTTTGTGTCTTTTGGCTTTTCCCGGTTAGGGGTCACCACAGCGGAACTCCGGTCTGCTAATGGTTGGCAGTAGATTTTTTTTACGTACTGGCTTGCCAGGCCTAACGCACAACCTTCAATGAAGGAACGCCCATTCATGCATGTTGCCACACAGAAGATGCTCTAACTGAGAATCGAATGGGCAACATCTAACTGTGAGGCGACAATGCTACCGCAGCACCACCACTGCAGTATATGCATGTGAAAAGCCTAGGTTATTATCCTAAATGTGTGTGCTGGCTGCCCTGGCAGTTATCACAACTCCTATATCTGACACATCATACCTGTACAAGATGTTTACTAGGGGGGACATCCCACATAGCCATTTAATGGGGGATGCTGGCTATGCCCTGGAACCACGGATGATGACACCCATCAGAAATGCATATACACCCACAGAAGAATGCCATAATGAGGCAGATGCACCAACTAGAATCATCATAGACCATGTGTTTGGGCTGTTTAAGTCATGGTTCTGGTGCCTAGATATATTTGGTGGAGCCCTGCAGTATTCTCCAGCCACATGTGCACATATATTCGCAGTATGTGCTATGCTACACAATATGATCCTGTGGAAACAGCTGCAGTAGGATCAGCAAAGAGATGGGATACACAGCCCCCCCTACCAGTGCCTAGGTCACCACAGCCACAGTCACAGGAGGGCTTGGAGGAGGAACCCCCTGCTGATGTCCCTGTAGGCAGATGTAGGCATGCTCAGTAGATCCTGTCTTTGGGAAACAGGCAACACATAGTGCATTCACAAACAACCTAGGGACTGATACCTTACTCCTACTCACATACAAAAATTAAAAATGATGGCAGGCAACCCACACATCCTGTACCTACTCATGCATTGACTGTGCACTGCTTGCATCTGACAGAGTCAGCCCTGAAATACGGTTGTGTCAGCCACTGCATTTGCAAGGTAAGTCGGTAACCTACATAGTACTCATAAGGGTGGTTATGATATGGCATTGTATGCATGGATGTGATACATTATGCAAGTAAATATAGTGGGCAACTTGGACAGAAATTACATCCACATGAGACTACAGATACCCATTCCACTATCATGTTTTCATGACTATTCACTAGGCCTCATGCATGGAATATTCATGCAGTCCTATTGCAACAGATTACTGGTACATCAGTCAAGGGAGATGTTAGACAGTAGGGTGACATAATTAGCTATTATGTATCCCAGCAGAACATGTGGTTGTGTTCCACCAACCCCAACACACCAGTGTTCTCTTGTAACTGTTCTAACAGAAACTCCTCAGTGGTATTTCAGCATTCCAGGCAGTCTCAGGACAGTAACATAAAAATTGATCAGACATTGTATATCTTACTTACAGCAGTAATAACAATATAAGTACTTATGCAGTTGATTGAGTGATTAATGATCACTGTCTTTCAAGCAACTCATGTGGCTCAAAGGTGTAGGGCAATTAGCTTGTGTAGTGGTGTTTGTGGTTCTAATATAACAATAACCACTTATTTTGGATGTGAGGTATTATTACTTTGTGTTTTACAGACTGTCAGTCTGTGTGTGGTGTAACATTATTAACCTTTATCACATATTAATTACATCACACAATTAAACAAAGCCGTATCCAAGTTCAGTGATGTGCAGCACTGCAGAAACAGGGACAGATGTCATTTATTGTAACACACAAATCCTGGCCTGGAATACATGTAGATATGGGCTGGAGTCAGTTTATAACTAGTGGAAATCCCATCGGGCATGCTCATACACTTAGTTAAGCAGAGTGCACGTCTGTTGCTCCCTGCTCAAAATGACATGTTATATATAGATATGTCTACAGATACATACATATATGTATACATATCTGTCTGTCAGTATCTCATTCTCCCTATAGATGTGTATATATATATATATATATATATATATATATATATATATATATATATATATATATATGTGTGTGTGTGTGTGTGTGTGTGTGTGTATATATATATATATATATATATATATATATATATATATATATATATATATATATATATATACCTATATATAGGGACATGTGCGAGTGTTGTAAATACTGTGATAAGTAATGTGTGAGACTTGATAGGTAGGGGTTACAATCTCACTCCACCCCCACGTGGTGTGTGTGTGTGTGCATCTGCTTCCAAAACAAATGGGAATTCCACACTTACTTCCAAATTTCAATAGTTCTGCACTTTTTGGCCTTTGCAGGTGATTTCCAGCCTCCAAACCCCTGTCTTCCACAAGGCCTGCTGGGGTCATGTACCTTAAGACTACCAACTGCCATAATAATGCAAAATTCATCTGTGACGCATGCTATAAATACTGTGTAAGACTAGGTAGGTAGGGGTTCTAGTCTCATTCCAGCACACTTGTTGTGTTTGTGTGTGCACATCTCCCTGCAAATTAAATATGATCACCACACTGCCTTAGAAAGAGGTAGGGTTTTGTAGTATTTTGATTGTAGCAGGTGGCGTGCACCTCCAAAGTCCTGATCACAACAAGGCCTGCTGATGTCATCTACCATAACATTACCTAAAGAGATGTTAATAGCACACTTGTGCTGTGATGCTTGCGTTAAGTACTATGTTCTGTAGTGTGTGCCATTAGATAGGTAGGAATTCTAATCTAAGCAAAACGAATCAACCACAAAGGGTAAAGTGCCTCGAGCAAAATGTAGTTTCAAAATCTAGATAACCTTTTCTTGAGGCACAACATGACAATAAGAAGCTTGACCTTTTATTAAACACACTAAACTACAGAACAAAACAATAAAACATCCAGTAAGCACTTTCACATTCTCTCAAATGCTTCATCTGACAGTCAAACAACCAGACAGCACACTGGATGTTGTGTGACATGATGTGGGAACACAGACATGTGTTCTGGTTACATAAATGTACAGTATGACATATGTAGGACATGTGTGCGTACAAACACTTTGGCCAAAGGTGGCCTCCCCTCTCTAGTACACCTTAGATCCAGGTCATGCAGATGTGCACCATCAAGCTGTTGAAGGTCAGGCTGCATGAATTCCTGTGAAATTGTCACCTAACAGGAATCACTGCCACTGTGGTGTTTGCTTGAGCAACCTTGGATGTCTTTGTTACCGGACATTGAGCATCATATTGTGATGCTGCAGCTTTGCTCCAACTCACCATCTGATCAGTAGCTTAGTAAAATCCTAACAACCCTGGAATACAAGGCATAATACATGTCAAATTGAAATTACTGCTCCGATTGCTAATCAAGGCATCTACCTGGAAAAGGCTTTGTCAAGGCTACAGAGTCTTGCATGACATGAGACAACTATGTGGATGAACAAACAGGCTGTGGCCTATTTCTTATGTGGAGCTTGGTACTAACATTTTGCTTTGGGTAAGAGGCAAAGTGTAGAAGCATGGCTTCCCAGGAGATAGGGGTTGTGGTGAGACCAGCAGTAGTAGTAGCCAGGCACCAGCAATTCAGAAGACTCCCCTCTTGTCAGCATTCTTCACAAGGTAATTGTGCCATCATAATACACACTGCTTGAGTGGTGTGCAACTGCAAAATAACTTTGCAAACACACCCTCCTTACCTTTCCCAGTGTGCATGTATGACTCCCCCCACTGTTTGCCTATGCTTTGTACAGACCCAGACATGTTGGATAACTACCTTGTTGGAAGCCATGATGGGATTAACTTCAATACTTAGCTGCACACAGAGCAAGGCAGTAACAAGCAGTGTCCCCAGATGTCTCAGTAGTCTTACATTAAACGCCATGAAAAGACTTATTAATGAAATGATTAGTAACAATGTGGTACACTTTGAAGGCACTGGCCCACACCCAGATTGTGTTGTTCAAGCTCAGATTATGCCTACCCTAGGCAATGGTATTCACTGAGTGTTACACTATGCAATGAATGAGGGGAGAATGACTCACACCACCTACCTTGGCCTGAGAAGGCATTTGACAAGATTAGGCCATCGGGCATTGTGGAAACACTGTAGAAGTTATTTACAAGCCAGAATGTCAGCTATTGGATGGCCAAGTGTCTGACACTTATTATCCGGGAGGATAGGATTGTGTAGGCCACTGCTACAATGACACCAGTCTCACCAGTGCACTAGCCAAACACATCATTCCTGGGACTACCCCTCCTAGCCATTCCCTTCTCTGCAATCATGGTCACTGTCAGTGACCTCAGACTGACTACATTTGCAGATGACTGAAAATTAGGAGCTGTCACTGAATCCCACACAGAGCCAACAGTTATCCAGGATGGGCTGACACACACATTTAGTTGTTGTCAGAGCCATTGACAAGTACTACATGTTAAGGAATGCACACTACTATACTTTTGGCAATCATCCACCCCTTGGAAAATATTGTATTGTCCGCACACCTCCAACAGTTGACTCATTAGTCAGGGACTTATGGACACAGATAGTGATCTAGCCTTTGAGTTTCACTGGTTGGCAAGATGTGGGGATTCATGCACAGTTGCACAACCTATAGAGAAAGGTATGGCATATAAATCCCAGAATGTCATTGTTACACTGTATGTGACACTCATCACACCTTTCTCTGAGTGCAATACCACCTTTGGTATGTAAGTACATAGGCATATCTGACACCTGTAACAGCTAGAGAGGTCCCACAGTGACCCAATACACAGTGTACATAACATGTCCTATGTATACCTTGTCAAGGCTGTAGCTGTGTATTCTGTTTCCTACATACTTTGGAGGGGAGGTGTATGGCTGCCATACAGGGAGATATTCTTAGGTTCATAGGTGTTTACTAGGCTAACGACCACAAGGTCCTTTTTAAGCCTAGCCATGCATCCCAAATTTCTGACAAGTTCTGATACCCTTGATAAGTGTAAGCAAGGGGCGGTGAGATGAACAATTTACAGGTTACCTGTTTGCATTAGAGACATGGGGGCCAAATTAGGGATGCATTTCTGGTTTCCTATCCAATTGTCCAAATTGCACTTGAGTTGGGTTAGGGAGGAGCTAAGCTTCACATGGATGGGGAGCCTGTTCCATAGATGGGGTAGTCTCTGGGATACATACCTATCTCTCCAGCAGGTCCTATTTATACCACAGACAAGGTTTAAGTCTTTAGAACAGGTAATTCTGCTACTGCATGTTTTGTGGATATGCAGGAGGTCCATCAGAGTGGGTCTGAAAATGCCCTGTATGCCAGGCATAGATCTCCCCTCAAAAGCCTGTAAGAGACAGAATAGGGACTCGAGGCAGTCTGCATAGGACATATTACTTGTGCCCTGTATTCTTTTAGTGAGGAACCTCTGTGGGTGTTCCAGTTGTTGGATATGCCTGGTTAGATACATGCCAAAGGGTGCATTATGCACAATGATAGGTCTGATGAATGCCAAATACAGTGGAACAATGATTTCCTTGGACTTAGATGTCATACCTTTGTTTATAAGTTGCGCAACATAGAATGATTTCCTCACCACTGTAGACACATGATGATCAAAGGCTAGATTACTATCTGTGTCCCTAAGTCCCTGACTACTGGGTCAACTCTAAAGGGTGTGTTGTCAATACGATAGTTACCAGGGATGGATGACTTCTCAAAGGATACTATTATGCATTTCTTGGCATTTATTTTTAGTCCATGGCTCTGACACCAGTTATTTGTCTGTGTTGGCCCCTCCTGGAGAACATTTGTGTCAGTGTAAGATTCAATGACAGCTCCTAATTTGCAATTATCTGCAAATTTAGTCAGCCAGAGACCACTGACATTGGCCTTGACTTCTGAGAAGTAAATGCCAAAAATGAGTGGTCCAAGGACTGATCCCTGAGGGACTCCAGTTGTGATTGGCCTCTTTGTAGAGGTGGACTCCCCAATTCTAACTTCTATGAGCCAGTTGGCTATCCACTGGGTGACATATATGTTTGTACCTATCCTCCTGAGTTTGGCAACAATGCCTGAGTGGGGTATTGTGTCAAATGCCTTGGCCAGTTCAAGGTAGGCAGTGTGAATGATTTTTCCCTCATCCATTGCTTTGGTGACCTTCTCAAAGAAGTGCACCAGGTTGAGTAGGCACCTCCTGCACATCCAAGAAAGGACTAGCATGAGAAGTACCTGTTCTACACAGCTGCACATTGACTATGGTATAAATAGGACATGCTGGAGAGACAGGTATGTAATCCTCACACTACACCCTATATGAGACAGGCTCCACATCCATGTGAAGCACACTTCCACTGTAATGCACATCCATGTGCAAGTTACACAATGGGATGCGGAACAAAACAATCATAACTGGATTAGGATAAATGACTCTAATGGACACAGGGTAACTGGAGATGGTTCATCTCCTATGACAAAGCTTGTAGATGTGTCAGCTCCCAGAGCTCTGCTTACACTTATCAAGGGTACCACACCATGTCAGAGATTAGGGATGCATGAGTAGGCTGCATGAAGCCATTGTCCCTGTTAGCCTGTGATACACAAATTAATCTTTGGAGCCATGCACCTATACTGCTTTACTTTTGTAAAGACCTTTTGCTTCTGCACTGACATTCCGTTTTGCCCTCTGATATTTATGGGTTTAGTGTAGCTGTGTACCCATAGCTGTGTCCCACATAATCCTGAATCTAAAACATAAACAGTTCTAGAAGACACCATTCACTGTGTAAGTATACAGCCTTTGAAACATCAGCAAATGTAATGTACACAAAATAATGTGGTTTACTCATTACAAATGGCAGCAGGCAATATCTGCAAGCGACCAGTTCAAGTGGCATGTGAAAAGCAACAATGGATTAAACACATACATAGTAATTTAGGTAGTCATGCTGTGCATCAGACACATAGCTTCATTTCTTTGCACTTATGACTAGGATGACAGGGATGTGGCACAGGTGTCATCACTGACACAGGGTGATGTGTGGTGGTGCAGGAGGCCTAGGCTGACACAATAGGTTAGCAAGTGTTTGTGTGTGTGTGTGAGTCAGGAATGAAAGCAGGCAAGATGGACCATGGAAATGTGTCATGCGTGTCTGTATGTCCTGACTGTGGCAATGGTGTGTGAGTGTCTGCCTGAACACAGTGATGCTCAGTGCTAGCCCTACATGACTGTATGTTGGATAGCTTTGAGTCATGCATGGAAGGGTGACAGTTCACCTTCTCCACCACTGAATATGGGAACTGGCTCTGCTAGGAGTTGCACTGGCACTTTCATGCCCAAGGCTAGAAGCAGGCTACTACCTGAAGGTGACTGATGTCTGCTGGGACCGTGTCCTCCATTGGAACACCCAGGACCATGAACCCATGGCCTGCCACATCTTAGTGTGGACAGCACACTGGCCTCTGAGGCACTGGATGTACTGCCACTATGGGAGCATGATTGAGCACGGCCACATGGACTCTCAGTAGATGTAGTTGCTGACCTATGTCTATGAATCTGATGCTCAAGTCCAACCAGATGTTCTATCACAAACAATGGCTGTTTCAAGATAGATATTCTGTGATCTGTCTCAGACCAATGTCTTTCCACTGCATCAGTCAACTGATCCAGGGTATCAGCAATGTGATGAAGGCAGTCACAGATGTCAGACTGTGCTGCTCCCATAACCCTAAGCATTCATCAGGAGTTCCTTTGGGAAGATGCCTGTGCTTCCGAGTCAGCCCTAAAGATATGCTGAGTGACATGTGACAAGACATCTGCAACAGGTGGTAGAAGGACAGCAGGCCTCCTACGAGCACTCCTATCAATCTGCCTATTTGGAACCTTGATATTTCTTTGCTATGGTCAGTATCAACACTCACTGCAGGCATAGTAGCCACAATTTCCTGTTCAATGTCCCCACCCTCTGACTGTCCAATATCTGTGACCTCAGGGGACTGGGTACATGTAGGCATACTGACTGTGTACGGTGATAATGAGGGCAGAAGGGGGATGTCAATCTCTGTGACAGATTCAGCCCTTGTAACCCCCACATGTGCTTCACTTTGGCCACCACCATCATCATCAGAGTCAGAAGAGATATTGACATCAGGTTGTGAGGAGGACAGAAACCAACCCTCATGGTCATCTGCGATAAAAAAGGAAAAGCAGTACATTAATACCTGCACTAGTACGATCTGCAGTACTGTTTTGCAATATATGTTAAGCTGTAAACTATACCAGGACATGAGGACATTTTTTCTAAGAAACTTCTGTAGTCACTTGTAAAGAATAAGCTCTTTAATCAAGAATCTCATGAGCAACAGTAATGTACACTGTTGACATTTGGCAAAATGCTGCACAGTTGACAAATATGGCAATCAATAATGTCCTGAAAATACTGTAAATCTATCAGTGTGGTCACACCTACAAGGCATGATATGACTCTAAACTGTGTTCCGTTGGAAAAAATCTGTGCAGTTGGAAATCATGCAGACAGTACATTAATCCAGCTGGCAGGCCTGGGATGACACTTTAGTGAATACATTGCACTAAATTTGCATCTCTAACAAGACAATGTTATGCTAACCAGGAGCAGAAGCATGGCCATGTCCAATTCCTGATGGTCCTGTGAAAATTTAAGGGAGAGGTAATGTAAACAGCACCATATGTTGCACTAACAGGCTAATACATACAAATATCTGATGTTTAAAGTACATACTATGTTAATTGATATGTTGGTCACAATGTGAGCATGAGATTCAAACTGCATCTACCCTCTTCCACCATAAAAATACCTGACACCCACATACACCTATGTACACCCTGACACACCGGATGCTACAGTATTTCAATGTTGATCCAACTAAGCATACCTGGACCCTCCTCTTGCATGGAAGTGGTGGAACCCACATCCACAACATACCATGTGATGGATGCCTGGGAGCTGTCGTGTGTTCCTAGGTTCACCAGGAATTCCTCAGTGGCTGACTGTGGTTGTTCGACTGCAGGCCCTCCACCGATGACACAAAGATCCCTGGCCATGTCTGCTGCTCTTCTGCATGCAACAATGAGCATATCAGTGGCACAGTGTTGAACCTGCTCATATGCCTTGCTCTGGTGACTGATAGCACTGACATTGCGAACCAGGTCAGCCCACAATGCTGCCTGCTCTTCCATGTTTGTCCTCCCCCTTGACAGCAAGAGTTGGTGGTGTTGACACAAGACATCCAGGATAGTGTCGTTCTCTGTCTCTGTAAAAGGGCCATGGTGTCAGGGATACATATTTCCTGAAATACAACAAAATGGGAACACATGTCAGGATCACATACATGGGAGTACTGTATGTAAGATTGCTACCAGTAGTCACTGTTTGGTTACACATCTCATATTCAACATTGCTACCAGTAGTCACTGCTTGGTTACACATCTCATATTCAACACTATGCAAACATAGTAAGAACGTGGATGCAACTAGGATAGTTGCAGTAGTCATCTATTCCTGCTTGTGGCATGACAGATACAGTTGTATGGTCATACACCCAACACAGAAGTCCATTAAGTTGTGGCCCCTAAGTGTAACCCCCCCTTATAATACTTAAAACCAGCAGTGCCACATAAATAGCAGTGTAGTATTACCATCGCTATTAAGGGGAAATTTCCAGGAGTCTGGTATGCTTAATTAACAAAAAGCATTCTACCTGTACCGCACTCTAATTTCTCTGTAGGTGTAACACATCTGCAGATCAATGGCATGTCATCAGTACAGTTCCAAGAAAAGCTTAGCGATGTAACACCCATTCCCTATAAGTATATTGAAACATATGCATCATGTTGGAAACAAAATGGTTACATACCTGATGGAGTACAATACTCTGTTGAAAGGTACAGACATATACATGTTGTGCCAATTAGTTCATCCTGCAAAGTAACTCTCATACACAATGCTTCCCCTTTGCTTTTTTAACATGGTTCTCTATTAGCAAGTGATTGCCTCTGAACCAGTCTGTGCTTCTGAAATGTTAACTGTGGCCAACACAGTTGATTTGAAGTATAATAATCCAATCCCATTCAACCACCAAACAAGATATAAGACCTCAATGTAGATTACAACCCTTTTCTCATATGTTGGGTTGGAAATTACTGTGGTACAGATATTACATCATGGCAGACAGCATGTCTGTAGCAGGTATTATTTGCACACAAATGTGTGTGCTACAGGCTGAAGCCAAAGGTTATGCTGCAGGCAATAGGCATAGGCAGAAAGGGTGAAGACTTTGCAGGAAAATAAGCTTTAAGAGTATGCGTGGGACCTGTGGCAGCCTTGTTGTATAGGCAGAGCCAGATTGAGGGCACCCACCCCACTGGGAAGTAAGGTATGTGTGTCAGATAAGTCTGTCAGCCAATGGTATCAGTACCACAATGCAATGCAAAATATTAGTATTAGTTTAAGGGTGTGCACTCTTATGCAACCAGCTTATTGAACATTTTTTATTTTTTATATTTTCTCCTAACAGATTTGTTTTATTTTCAATTGAATTGTACAGGTTATAGGTAACATTAAGGGTTTGAAAAGTTTTGCAATTATTTATTGTGGTCTCATTTTTTTATATCACAAAAACCTGGAATTTTAACAGGGGGGTGTACACTTTTTATATCAGCTGTAGTTAAGAGTGGTCCTATCTGTAGGCCTTTGACTTATATTATTTAGAAGCAGACATTCCATCTGTACTGTTTTGGGTGGATAAATAGGTGATGAGACAGACATTCATATCACAATTTATAATCTTGATGTCCACATGCATGTATATTCATTGCTAAACACAGCTGTAAGTGAACCCAGGACCATGTGTACCAAAAAATAATGTTTTAATGCATTTTACAGACTGAGCTAGAGAGTCACTGTTATAGCAGGTATATTTTTACATGTTGTAGTTATCATTCCTCAGTTATCTGCTGTTTAATACTGCACTTAAATGTATTATTATGTGTATGGTCCATAAAGTGCTATTTTTGTATACCAGAGTCCCAGTTAAAATCCTATTTTCCATTAATTCAAGTGTGTTCTTACATGTTGTAGACATAATTGCACGGTTACCTGCTATTAGATACCTCACTTACATCTAAGGTTATGTGTGTGCATTTATAGTGATGTATTTCTGTAGTAGAGTGACAATTACAGTGTTATTTTTCTGTTAATCTCTTAGCTGATTTGAGTGGTGTGGCGTGATGCACAGCATCGCTTAAACACTCTTAATGGCGGGAACTTGAGCATTAGTAAGTTTTGATTAAAACACCTATGTTCATTAGCAGCTACGTGGTTTGGTGGGATGATCAACTGTTTTGCAGCTGTGATGGCGCTTGGTTTGAAATAGGGTGCAGGTGTACTTTTTGAATGTGATAAATATTGTTCCAAAAGCATATATCAATATAGTGCTATTTAGCATAGCTAAGCAATGTGGCATACTGTACCATGTAATTCAAAAAATCTTTACAGAAAAGAAAAAAGTTGAGATAGGGTAGTGGTGAAATGGTGTGCAAGGAAGGGGAAATGTAGTGTAAGGCAGGTAGGTATATGCAGGACTGGTGTAGGCCATGTCACAGAAAAAAATCTTTAAAGAAATGAAAAATGGGGAGATAGGACAGTGGTGAAATAGGGCACAGGCAGAGGAAAAAACATAATAAAACACAGGTAGGGATATGCAGGATGGGTGTAGGAAAGAACCATAGATATCCATTTTTGATCAGCAACAACTGTGCACTTTCACAGATTTTTTAGCTGAATTTGGACTGTCACTCCCAGAGGTGGGTGATGACAAATACGTGTGTTGTCAAGCTAATTGGACCAAATTAAGTGTGTCCAGTGGATACATGTGTGAAATGGAGAGCTCTGTATGGGATGATATTTTTTGTGGGACAGGTGCCCATTTATTTTTTAAGGGGAGAGCAGAATGTTGGTGAAGGCACATAGGTAAGTGTAGGGGAGGTAAGTTGGAAAGGTGAGGAAGCTTTTGCTGACAGGGACAAGATAGACAAGACAGCAGACAGGGTTGGTGTGTGACACAAGAGGGGGTGAACTCCTTGGATGGGGAGGGTGTTGTGGAATTAAAGTCCCATGAGCATCCACACAGTAGCAGTGTGACTCAAGTCCTCACCCATGGAACTGTCAGCACTTTTCCTTCACTGCCCCTGTGGTGGCAGTGGTGGAGGCTGGCATCCGGGGTGAGGCTGTCCCACCAGGATGGCAAGCATACTTGTTATCCAGTGCAGGGGTACACCAACAGTTCAGTAGAGAAACCTGTGCACCATACCTGACAGTTCTTGATGGGTGAAAAAAATCACCCCTCCACCTCCACTCCCAGAGGGGGGCCCAGCTCCAGCCTGTGGGGAACAACTACCTGATATGCAGGTAATGCAGGGGCAGCAGAGGGGGCACCACCAGACTGCAGCCCAGACGTGCTGGGCCTCGGTGCCACAGCCGGGTGAGCCAAGGTAGGTGGAAAGCCTGGAACTGGCCTACCTTGTCTTGCTGTAGTAAATTAAATATAAACATAAGGTTAGATAAAAAATAACCAAACAAATGTTAGTATTAACTAATGGTAGATAAAATTGATTAATCAAAACATGTTTATGTATATTATGAGAAACGCAACAATAAATAATATAAAGTTAAGTATGTTAACAGCAAATCACCAGTATATTAAATAATACATAAGACCAACATATCAGTTAGTTACAAATAATATATTAATATCAAATCATAATAATAAATAACATTAATAAATTAAAGAACATAAGGGATGGGAGGAGAGAGAGAAACATGCCATTAGTAGCCTTACAGGTAATATTACTACACAGAATACTAATACATACTTCTACAGATGTGCAGTGTTAGTTGTGAGTACAGTAACTACAATTCTTGTATAGATGATGTTACACATACATACCTCTCAACCTGTTAGCATGGGTCAGTATGGGCCAAGGTAACCAATGCTGGTACACAGGCACAACTACAGGGAACTGTTTTACATAGTGTGCTCATACATTACTACCAAGGTGTTCTGTAAATGGATTTGTCAATAAATTGCATTCCAAGTGTGACAACCCAGCACTGTCAACCAGTAATTAAGGATCCTCAATCCTCACCACTGGCAACAGTGGGGGACATTCACTGAGAGGATAACAGGTACACACACAGTATTTTCAGATGAAGCTCTCTGCATCAAGTGCAATTTCCCTTAAGAGCACACAGAGACCACAGTCAGTCTGGGACTGGTTTCTCCTTCTTCCTCCAGATCCCCAATAACACTCCCTACTGGCACAGCTATAGAGTTGAGATCTCTGCTGAGTGATAAAACCAAGACCTCCGGCATCCTCTCTGTCCAGCCAGTGCTTTGTGTCCCTGCCCAAGTAGCTGATACTCACACACACACACACTCACACACACACACACACACACACACACACACACACACACACACACACACACACACACACACACACACACACACACACACACACACACCTGGGAAAGGCTGACACAGGTTTACTAGCTATGTCCCCTTTGCCCAGACTATAAGGTAGTTTCCACTGCCACCAGTCACTCCTTGACAGCTACTTTAAGGCCCTTAACAAAGGGTGTCCAATCTTACTGTGTAATATTAATACTAATACAAATGGCAGTTTGACCAAGAGCAAGGCTGTTAGGAGTGGCACACACATTGTCACCAAATAAATATGCAAGTACTCTCAAAACTTAAACATCTCTATGCAGATTAGTCTAAATGAAATGTTTAAATATATTTAATAATAAATAATAAAAAAAAACAAGAAAATACTCAGTTTATATTCACAGTGACATCATAATTCAAAACCATAGGAAATATTTAAAATATCATTGCAGTACAGGCTCACACAAATATAGAAAAACATCTAAACTAAGCTTCACTATATTCTTGACTGAATTTAAGAGAATTATACTATTCTAACTTACTATTAGATCAAGGCAGATGATGTGGTGAATGGTTTGTTTTGTTGTCAGGTCCAAGACAGACTGCAGAATGTTCTGTCTCACTAAGAGACTTCTCAAAATAATATCTAAAATATTACTGATGAGATAGCTTGCAGAATGACAATTTCTGGTCATCTGACTTCTAGTTCCCAGGCAAAGCCCCCATTGCTGAAGCTGGCAGTATTTAGCATCTATCTGTAAAAATACTCATGCAAGGGCTTTGCTCAGATCTTTGGCAGATGATAGAAGTCATAAAACAATTGCATTACTTTATGCTTACAATGTAGCAATTAGTTCACACTGAAGACAATACAGAAAGCTTCCTAGAACAGACTTTATGTCTCTAACTGCATTGAAACATCTTTATGGCGTAGCCTATAAAGTAATTTAATTTCAGATAGTTTTCTAAAGTTTGCTGGACTGAGGTTAACCTCCTGTGTTCCAGCTTTCACTGTTAAAATATATACATTTAAACAGTTACAATAGTGCATGTACATTTCTTTTCTCTTCCAGTAGGGCGCACTGTGGATACATTTTAAACAGAGCACTTTACAAATACCTTTTCAATACAAACATCTGTACAGAGTAGTTTGATATACACACAACGTACAGTTCTAATACATTTGTAACACAAGCATCTTATATAATTTAGTTTGATATTCACAAATGACATATAATTAGTTACAAGATTCCAGCTAGCTGTACTGGCAGTACCTCATTTTGTCACACCAGTCAGGTCATGTTTCTGCTGATCAAAAGCCAGTCATAATGGGTCACTAGTCATTACATTCTGCAAATGAGTGACAATTGAGAGGTATGCCTGTGTACACTAAGTAAACTACACAGTTGGCTATTTATCAGCTGGGTGCCATGTGATTAGAACCCACAAGCAGTGACTGCAGGAATTATGTGCACTTTATTTCAATATAATGAATTCTGAAAACAATAGCATCTTTAAGATGTTTCTTGCAACATTTTGTGTGAAATGATACATTTACACATATGTATAGCTGTGTGTGGGGTCACACTGGAAACTAAATGCAGTGAACACATGGATAATGAGCACTTTAGTTGACTACAGTAGTTGCCAAAGCACCATCTCCTTTTATACTCTAATGATTGATGTCACATAAAATTTGCCAGTTACACACATTTATGGCTGTTGAGGTTGCCTGTTGACTTATACCCTGTTCATTTACTGTGTGCTATCTACAGAATATTTTGGGAAAATATTTCAGAACTCAAACTTGACCCTTAATCTGTGTATTGCACTACATTTATGTCTGACATTTGTTGGTGCACTATTTATTAGTTAATATATAAGAGTTGACTGAATGGAACACACATGCAGTGAATAATGAAATATTAACAGCTTATTTGAAAGATTACTTATCAAAGCACAATCCTGTTGTCAAATTTATTTATACAATGTTCCTTTAAATCTGGCATTTAGACACATGGATAGCAGTCCAGGACTTCACTTACCTTACCCATATACCATGTTCATTACCTGGGTGGAATATATAGCATTATGCCAGACAAAGTGAGCAGAACATAGACTTGAACCTTACTCTGGGTAATGCACTGCATTTATTTCAGACAGTTTTTGCTGCATTCTTTATTGGTGTACATTTAACAGTTGACTGGTGTCAGATTAGAACACACATGCAGTGAATACAAGAACAGTGAACAGTTTTTATTTGAAAACATCATATATAAAAGCACCATCACCCTTTAGATTTTATTGATTATTGTTGCTTCAAGTCTGGCATGTAGACCATGGATAGCTGAGTAAGAGATCTAACAAATAACTCATATGCCCTGTCCATTAATTGAGTGCAACCTACAGCATATTTCAGACAATGAGCAGACCAGGACAGTGACTCTTAATATTGGTAGACACCAACATTAACTGATGTTTGGAAGCTATACTACACAATAATGCATGTTTACCTGATGTAACCTGCTTTAGCATTACAGGTAGGCGGTGACACATAACTAAACATGTTACATGTCCCAGGTATAGCAATACCACCAAATCCCACACTTGTATGAAAAGGTGCAAGGCCCAAAAACCCTCAAGGTATAATGAAAATCCAAAAAAAGGCCAGCACTCCAAATCAGCTCTCCAGCATGAAAGAGTTGATTTCAACTCTAAATTAAACATACATTTGCACAAAACACCCATAGAGTGAAAAATTAAGCATACCGGTTTCGGCAATCAGCCTTCATCAGTGCAATAAAGAACACAATTACATCATATATATATATATATATATATATATATATATATATATATATATATATATATATATATATATATATATCATCATCGTCTTTCAGCTGTTCCCATTAGGGGTCGCCACAGCGGATCTTCTGTTTCCATTTCTTCCTGTCCTCTGCATCATGCTCTTTCACACCAACAGCCTGTATGTCCTCTCTCACCACATCCATAAACCTTATCTTTGGCCTTCCTCTTTTCCTCTTACCTGGCAGCTCCATCCTTAGCATCCTTTTCCCAATATACCCAGCATCCCTCTTCAGCACATGTCCAAACCAATGCAATCTCACCTCTCTTGCTTTGTCTCTAAACTGTCCAACCTGAGCTGACCCTCTAATATACTGATTCCTAATCCTGTCCATCCTAGTCACACCCAGTGCAAATCTTAACATCTTTAACTCTGCCACATCCAGCTCTGACTCTTGCCTTTTCGTCAGTGCCACCATCTCCAACCCATACAACATAGCTGGTCTCGCTACCCTCTTATAGACCTTCCCTTTCACTCTTACTGGTACCCATCTGTCACAAAGCACACCTGACACTCTTCTCCACCCATTCCACCCTGCCTGTACTCTCTTCTTCACCTCTCTTCCACACTCACCATTATCTGAACTGTTGATCCCAAGTACTTAAACTCATCCACCTTTACCAACTCTACTCCCTGTATCCTCACCATTCGTCTACCCTCCCTCACATTTACACACATATATTCTGTTTTAGTCCTGCTGACCTTCATTCCTCTCCTCTCTAAAGCATATCTCCACCTCTCCAGGGTCTCCTCACCCTGGTCCCTACTCTCACTACATATCACAATGTCATCTGCAAACATCATAGTCCACAGGGCCTCCTGTCTGATCTCATCTGTCAACCTGTCCATCACTACTGCAAATAAGAAAGGGCTCAGAGCTGATCCTTGATGTAATTCCACCTCCACCTTAAACGCATCTGTCACTCCCACCGCAGTCCTCACCAATGTCACACTACCCTCGTACATATCCTGTACCACTCTTACATACTTCTCTGCCACTCCCGACTTCCTCATACAATACCACAACTCCTCTCTAGGCACCCTGTCATATGCTTTCTCTACGTCCACAAAGACACAATGCAACTCCTTCTGACCTTCTCTTTATTTCTCCAACAACACTCTCAGAGCAAATATTGCATCTGTAGTGCTCTTTCCTGGCATGAAACCATACTGCTGATCACTAATCATCACCTCCCTTCTTAACCTAGCTTCCACTACTCTTTCCCATAACTTCAAGCTGTGACTGATCAATTTTATCCCTCTGTAGTTACTGCAGCTCTGCACATCACCCTTATTCTTAAAGATAGGTAGCAAAACACTTTTCCTCCACTCCTCACGCATCCTCTGGCTTTCCAAAATTTCATTAAATAATCTGGTTAAAAATTCCACTGCCATTTCACCTAAGCACCTCCATGTTTCCACTGGTATGTCATCTGGGCCAACAGCCTTTCCATTCTTCATCCTCTTCATAGCTGACCTTACTTCCTCCTTGCTAATCTGTTTCACTTCCTGATTCACTATCCCCACATCATCCAACCTTCTTTCTCTCTCATTCTCTTCATTCCTCAGCCCTTCAAAGTACTCTTTTCATCTACTCAACACACTCTCCTCACTTGTGAGTACGTTTCCCTCACTATCCTTTATCACCCTTACCTGCTGCACATCTTTCCCAACTCTGTGCTTCTGTCTAGCCAATCGGTACAGGTCCTTTTCTCCCTCTTTAGTGTCCAATCTCTCATACAACTCTCCATATGCCTTATCCTTTGCCTTCACCACCTCTCTCTTTGCCATGCGTCTCATCTCTTTATACTCATGTCTACTTTCTTCATCTCTTTGGCAATCCCACTTGTTCTTCACCAGCCTCTTCCTTTGTATACTGTCCTGTACTTCCTCATTCCACCACCAGGTCTCCTTGTTCTCCTTCCTCTGTCCAGATGTCACACCAAGCACCTTTCTAGCAGTCTCCCTTATTAGCTCTACTGTAGTTTCCCAGCTATTCGGTAACTCTTCACTGCCTCCCAGTGCCTGTCTTAACTCTTCCCTGAACTCCACCTCACAATCACCCTTTTTTAACTTCCACCATTTAATCCTTGGCACTGCTTTCACACTTCTCCTCCTCTTTTTGATGACCAACGTCATCCTACAGACCACCAATCTATGCTGCTTAACTACAATTTCCCCTGTCACCACTTTACAGTCTCCAATCTCCTTCAGACTGACCCTCCTACATAGGATATAATCCACCTGAGTACATCTTCCTCCAGTCTTGTACATCACTCTATGCTCCTCCCTCTTCTTAAAATACGTATTCACCACAGCCATGTCCATTCTTTTCACAAAGTCCACAATCATTTGACCTTCTGCATTCCTCTCCTTAACACCATACCTATCCCATCACTTCCTCATTTCCTCTGTTGACTTCACCAACATGCCCATTATGGTTCACTCCAATCACTAGTCTCTCACCCTTGGATATAGTCACCACCACTTCATCCAACTCACTCCAAAATTTTTCTTTCTCATCCATAGCACACCCAACTTGTGGAGCATATGCACTAACAACATTCATCATTACACCATCAATTTCAAGCTTCATAAACATCACTCTATCAGACACTCTCTTTACCTCCGAAACACTCTTGGCATACTCTTCCTTTAGGATAACCCCTACCCCATTTCTCCTGTCATCCACACCATGATAAAACAATTTGAACTGGCCTCCTATACACCTGGCCTTACTCCCCTTCCATCTGGTCTCTTGCACGCACAATATATCAACCTTCCTTCTCTCCATCATATCAGCTAGCTCTCTCCCTATACCAGTCATACTGCCAACATTCAAAGTTCCTACCCTCACTACTACTACACTCCTAACCTTCATCTTCTCTTCCTGCCTTCCATCAAACAAATCCTATTGGCCATTATAGTTGCTCATTAAGGCCAGGAGAAAATAAAGCCCCCAATTTTATAATCCACATCTGTTCTTTATAATCTAACATAGAATGTCATCCCTTCTTCCCCATAGTTTGACCCCATACTTTATCAATAATAATAAATGAAAATTTAGCACTAGTATGTTTCAAACTGTGTTTGTACAGAGCATTAGTACCCTTAGCACATCTGATGTCACCCAAATGTTCAGAAATTCTCAACTTAAAGGACCGTGATGTCTGCCCCACATAAAAGGCTGAGCAGGTGCATCTTGCCAAATATACAACCCAGTCCGTATGACAATTACCATAAACCAAAATATCAAAAATTTGTCATACCTGACTGTTAAGACTGCAAACTCTGTAACTAATTTATCATCAGATTACGTTATGCATTAAGTTATTACTTTGAAGTTTTCCTACTTACCACACTTTCACCTCATACTGGCCAGGCACCCTGCATGGGACTAGACATTTCAAGCTCTGTCTACTGCAGCTGTTAAAAGAGAAGAAATCCATTATACATACCAGTTTTGCACAGATTCAGCTTGTATATTTCTAAAGTGCTGCCTAACGTACTCATGTATCTGTGAGGTCTGCCCAGCCTGAGCTTCTTGGAACCATGTGTCCAAGGTTCCCCTCTTCCTATGCTTCAGGTCATCATAGTGGTGATGACGCTGCTCACCAGTGCAGGGGATAAAAGTAGCACTGGTAAGTTCCCTAGCCAACCGATCCCAGGCCTCAGACTTACACTCTGAGTCCTGGTCATTGCCCTGCAGCAGCTGGGGTTCATAGTTTTCACCAGGAGTCCAACAAACACTTTTGACTCCTGCATACCCCAACTCTGTGCCCAAAAGCATGCTCCCTCACCAACACCACCAGGCATATCAACAGCCAAGTGAGAACTCCAATGAATGGTGTGAGATTCCTGCCTATTGGACTTTATATAAGCTGCACTCCTGCCCTTACACATCATACTGCAACTTTCAAAAAAGTGGTGCATCGCTTAGCATCTCACAAACTCGCACAAACCATTTCAGAGGAGCTAAGCATTGTGCAGACTTGCACTAATCATGTTTATGCATAGCTTAGTAATATGCAAATAAATTAGACCATTGACCATGTTTAAGTAGAGCTTAGCACTGTGCAGCTTTGCTAAATGTCACATTTTTTTTAATTTTAAATTAGACTGCTGTTTCAGTCATCTGACTCATTTCCAAAGCAATAAATGTAAAACATATGATCACTGAAGACTCAAACCCAGGACTTACTACACTGTAGGTCATAATTCAACCTATCTAGCCACTTGGATAGCACAGGGAAGACGTACATCTTCAGATATACTACTAAGATACTGTTAGCATTGTGCAGCAAAGCTGCACGGGTTTGCACATTGCTAAGCACAACAGAAATACAACCATTAAATACACCTGGATTCTATTTTTAGCTATATAGCAGATGTCAGGTGTATATGCATAAGTGCAACTCAGCCTCACTGACCACCATGCAGATAACACATACAAATAAAAAAAAAGATAATACTGTTTTATGCTTATTACCTGTCCAGACATTTTCTGGACAGTCCACAAGTAAGGGACAGCCTCTATATTGCTGCTTGCATTGATTCAATAGCCACGTAACGTGATCTCCCTCAGCAGTGTGCCATAATTAATATGTATGGCATGCTGCCATGGAGGAACCATGGCCGTGTACACAGGCTCTACATGGAGCTTACATGAATTTTATTGAATCCTGGGGTATGTATCATGGTAAGAACTCGATGATAACATATACACTCATTTTATTATTGCAAGGTAATCCTATGATAGCCTACTCAAACCTGATACGTAAAAAAGCTGTTTGTTAAAAGTGTTGCTTGTAACCACAGTGTTCAGAGACATCTGCTAATAACTACAGTGATCAGAGACATGTGCCTCTCTTGGAGAGGGATTTCTAGGCTGAGACTGGAAACTCATGCTGGAACCAGACTAGAAGAAGCTGTAGAAGTGACAGAATTACTAGAATTCTATGGATTTACTCACAGATTACCAGGAACCAGTGGTGGATTAAGTCTAGCTTGAACTGGGGGCATTTTAAAACCATGCCCACATGCACACCTTTTTTGACCAGCCATTAATATACATGTTATAAAACAAACAGAAACCATCTCAAAGTATCACAGAAGACAAAGTTTAATATGTTTAAAACCAACAACCTTTCACACAACAGTGTATAAGCCAGTTTTTGTTTGTTTTATAGTTTTATTTTTTACTTTGCTCCGTTTTATCTGTTTGAGGTTTTCTTCTTTCCTGTTTTATAAATACTCACATTTTTTGGATTCACCTTTGCGATTGTTTTCACTGCATACATACCTAACAGGTTGTTTTAAATGATTTAATTGTTTAATAAAGCAAAATTTGTGTGTTTAAGTTTGAGTAGTCTTGATCATTTTTACAGCAAAAAGTGACATCAAATTTGCTAACCAGCAGTAAGAAAATTACCCATTTAAGGATATTTCAGCCATAAAATACCACTCAAGCTGCTGTCATTTTAATCCGTCAGTGCCTGCATCTGTCAGTTACAACCACTTGACTGTGTTCAACTCAAATATCTAATTGTGGTAAAAAAATGATCACAGTAAAGTTATCTAACTTACTTTACACAAGTGCACTCTACCTTCCAAAGCCATATTAATGACTGTTTAACTTGATCAAGATGGAAGATCATTCATTCTCACCCACAGGAAGAACCCCAGTATCCAGCATGGGTTCCGGCATGTAGATCGCAAGACAAATGCCCATGAGCTATAATGCCGAAAGCAGAAGGCCGCAGCACTGCGAGATCATAGAGCAGTGCTGCCGAAAGATAGATATGCTGTGGGAATCCACGCAGTACAAAAAAGGGTAAAATGGAGATGTCCCCTAATGTAAATAAGCGGGCTGTTTCCTGACAGTGGAAACAGCCGCTCTAGACAAATGATCAGCAGTAGTGGAGAGCATCCAAACACTCACAGAAAGACAAAACAGCTTACCTGTAGACCATGCACAAGCATTCCAACCCCCCAAACACAACCCGTACAGAAAATCTCTCTGTGGGAAGCTGACGGACAGAAAATGCCAAAGAAGCTGCAGCCGAATGATAACCCCTGTACATGCGCACCATACACAAGACATAACAGCACAAGAATCCCTTCCCATACACCCCAACCATACCGTTTCCACAGACTACCCGGACTACTGCAGATTGTGTGTGGCCCATAGTGAGAACTATTGTGGCTGTCTGGCAGAGTAGTGGCAAAGCAATGTGTACAAAGTTAGAAAGTAATGACAGACATTTAGAGTTTCAGACTTCACACTACACAATATGCATGCTAATGCACAGCCTGTTATCCTATACACTGTACAAGTTTGCAAAGGCAGAATGTGACCCTATGTCTACCACTAGTGGTATGGCTTTGTCCAGACTACCTACTCCAAGGGGCTGAGAGGTATGCCTGCAACAGAAGGGCACTGTCCTTCCAGAGCCACTCTAGGGCAGTGGCAGGTGGACACATGTCAACCCTAGCAATCACAGACTACCTACCCAACATTGCAAAAGCAACCACAGTAGAAGGAAACACAGACACAAAGGGGAGGGAAAGTATGTATGGGACACAAAAGAGTATCAACCCACCTCCAAGTCCACAACAAGGCAGCATGCCCATAATGTGGGGGTTGTCAAACTCATCCAATGGTTGTTGCAGCTGGGGTATGCACATATGCAGGGACATGTAGGCAGAAAATGGTGCTACACAGGGAGACATCCCTATGTGATCTCTGTCGCTGAAACAGAGGCTGGGCCCCACACCCTTATTGGCCAACAGCAATAGCTGGGTGTTAAAGAGGACTTGTGCAGTACATGCAGAACCAGTGGTCTATGCAAGCTGGGAGACTCCTGCTGGACTACATTCACTTGCCAATTGCAGTGTTGTGTGAACTGCACATAGAGAATCCCTAGCAGGACAGGTAGTACGAGCAAGGTGGTGTGTATACTGCTGAAAAGGGCTATCGTAGCAAACACTGCATATTCACAAGGGTACAACACAAGGTGTTGTACAGAAACATATCCAAACTGTGATACTGGCCTGTACCGAAGTTGTATCTACATCCAGTTCCCTGCTACACTGGCTGTGATGGATACCGAGAGGCCATCAACAAGTGGTGTTACCATGATGGAATCTATGTACCTGTATAGCCCCGGTCAGCTTGGCAACAGATACAGCACAGTGCCCAGCCAATGGGGCAAACCAATGCTGGTAGTAGAGGGATACCGCTACCATTTGGAGCATGAAGCACCACCTAAATCGTACTGGGCATGTATCGAGTGCAGAGTAAAGGCCTGCAGAGGTCGTGCCATTGCTGTTTGCCAGGATGAGGGGGAACAACTGCTGAAATCACTGCCACACCAGCACAGCCCAGATGCAACAACAGCCCAAGTGGCTACACTGTGTGCAGAACTGCAGCAGAGGGCAGTAACCTGCAATGACCTGCCAAGTCTGGTAATGCAGAGTGTCCTAGGCACAGCGGATGACAATGTACTACAAGAGATGCCTTTCCATGCCACCCTGCATTGTAGCATAACCAGGGTACGGCAGAGGGCACAGGCATCCATGACCACACCTCCAGCAACACTTGCGGATATTGATGTCAGCCAGTATCCACTCCATAGTGACAGCTTTATCCTGCGTAAAAGGTCTGATATTGATGGGACTGATTCCTTGGTTCTACTTAGTACATCACAGAATCTGACTGATCTGTGCAGGTCTGACATCATTCTTGGGGATGGCACCTTCCCCACATGGGCTGATATATGTCGCCAGCTGCATACATTACATGGATGTATTGGCACCCCCACCACAGCAAGGATCATCTCCCCTGGTGTACTGTCTCATGACATGGAAGTCAGAGTCTGCATACAACAATATGTGGGAGATACTGAAGGGTATGGCCTCAGAACAGGGATGCACCTTGGCTCCACAGTCTATTATGACTGATTTCAAGAAGGCGGTGATCCGTGCCAGCCGTAAGGCATTCCCAAAGAGTATTCTGAAGGGGTGCCTATTCCATTTTGCACAGATCATTTGGCGCCAGATCCAGCATCACCACCTTGTAGCCCTCTATGGTATGGACACTGCTTTCTCAATTGCCATCCGCAAGCTGATTGTGTTGGCATTCCTATCACTGGAAGACGTTGTCCCTACATTTCTGGACATTGTGGTTACATTACAGACTGTGCTCAGCCTATTGGCATATTTCTGGACCATCATTATGTGTGAGGCCGACCATGCAAGCATGCATCCCGCTGCTCAGCACAGCAACGACTCCCATCGTCCTACACTTTGAGGTTTTGGAATGTGTATGATATCTCTGACATGGACTTCCCATGGACTAATAACCAGGTGGAAGCATAGCATCGTCAGCTGAAGGTGTTACTGGGATGCCCTACTGTGCAGCTATCTGACCTTCTGTCTGTTCTGCAGCAGGAACAGAACCTGACAGATACCAGACAGGAGTCTCTTTTGAGGGGGATGCCTGTGACACTGCGTAGGAAGGCAATTATTGTAAGGGAGCATCATCTAAAGCACATCTTGCAACATAAGTGTGACTACAGTGATGTGCATGATTTCTTCCATGCTGTGGCACATTTCTACAAGTTGTGATTATATTTGGGTTTAGTACGCACCAAGCACTACACACATCACTTTACATTTTGTGTTAATAAAGGCTTTGCCCACAGCACACAGGTTTCATGTTATCATTTTCATGCCCACGTGGCATCCTATGCCAGCCACATGTTTCGCTGACAGTTGCACATGGTGGCTTCTAGGGGGGTGCAGAGTGTATCACTGTGGGGGTTTGTGTCTGCCACCTGTGGTTAGGGTGCAGGGAGTTCCTCTATTCCCACAGGGAATTGTCCGCAGGCATTTGTCACTGCAGCTAAACTGCCAACCTGCCATGTGTCCACATCCAGCTGTCTCACAGGGGGGGTTTGCGCCGCCTAGGTGCCTGAACCCATCCAGCATTGACAGCCCCACGGTTGACTTTGTGTAGCTCAGATGTCTAATTGAGGTAAAATAAATAAATAAGAATATTGACACAATAACATACCTTATGTTTTATGTTTGTTTTGCACAAACACACTATAGCAGATTCCAGCTTGTTGTACACAAATGCAAACTATCTTTCAAAGCCAGACTGTTTAGGTTGAGCAAAGAACAAGAAAATAAGTTACACTGAAGCACAGACAGCCCCCATCCCCACTCATGCAATTATAGCCATTTTATTGTGCATACCTCATCTCACTGTGACAAAAATAATATATCATGAACAAATAATGAGGGTCAAAGGCCCAAAATCAGGGCAGATTTTAAATATTGCTGTTATATACTTAGCAGGTGGCTAGAATAACAATTAATACACCAACATTCATTTTCTGAAGAATATAAAGTATAAAACTTTTGTTGTTTTTTAGTGACTGCAGTCCTCAATGAGTTGCCAGAAAAACTCACATTTTGCAGAAGAGGCCAAATATATGCATAGTATATATGCAGCACTTTTATATGTGAAACAGTCACTGTCACAGTGATGGCCCTCTCAGTGCAGCACTCCTGGTTCTATTCCAAATGGGGTGGGTTATGGGGCAAGGATAACCCATCTGCATTATTGTGATTAGTGCCAAGCCTATGTCTAATGATAAAATGAAAAAAGCTGTAGTGATACAGCCTACGTACAGAAGTTGGTGTTTATGTCTGGTTGCTTGTACAGTCAAGGCAGGTATGCACAGTCATTTACCAAAATGAAGCTGTTTCCAAACAGTAATGTTGTAAAAAGTTCATTCCCACTTAATAGTGAGACATTCTTGTTCTGCTGTAGAGTATCTTGTTACAGACTTGCTTATCTTCCCAGGTACATAGCAGACTGGGTGTTCCTCATCCCTTGCTTCCTAAGATAACTCATCTCTGAGCCCTGAATTGAATGCATTGGTGTACACAATAAAGGGTTAATTAAAGGTAGGGGCAACTGGCTGTGAACATAGGATTTCAGTTTATTAAAAGCCTCATCTGCCTCTATGGTCCAACTAATCTGGATTGGGATATTACTTCTATAAGGGCTGTCAGGGGTCTGGATATGGTAGCAAAGTTGGGTGCACACTTTCTATAACAGTGTAATAGTCCTATGAATGTTTTCACTTGTTATTGTTACTGGGTACAGCTTTGTTTTCTGCTCTCCTGAGTGTGTCACCCTTTAGATGAGATAGTAAACAGAGTATACATCTGCCTGAGTTGATGGCAGTTCAGGTACATGTAAAAGATTCCACTATACTGACTGAAAGAATAGGAGGAATTCTTGATCCCCTGGCCAAATTTCCCCAGGTCAGTATGAATATTACCTCAGGTCTCCCCTGAAAGGAGGCCATTAGTCTAGTGAGACTAACATGGACAACAATATATAGCTTTTAACAGCTTCTGTTAGGGTTAGAGTTAGCACCCCTTACTAAGGTGGTGTGTGTGTGGGGGAATCTACAAAATTACGAGTGTCCCCTGGGACTACATGAACCTTAAATCTCAGTGACCTCCTGAATGAACGCATTATCTCACATGCCCAAATTTGGGATGGTAGCTGGTTCTTGATGACAGGAACAAACTATGAGAAAGAATTAATTCCTGAAGTCTTTCATCAAGCCTCTGGAATAGGCAGCAGCTGCGCACCAGATGACCTGAGCTATTTTAAAGAGTTATGTAGCCTGAACATCTCCATAAGATAAACAGAACTTAGTTCATGCATGGTGTGAATGACAGACCATAGATAAGATATTAAACATACATCTTACTGTAAGTAACCCCACAGTGCACATCAAATTTCATTGACAAGTTGCTGATATGCCAGACAGCAGACTAGTCATAGAAATTTGCACCTATTTCAGGCATAACAACTTCCCATCTAGCAGAGCTAGGTACAGAGCATTACATTTATCAAGGTGGAATAACTCTATTGCATTGACCACTAACGCCAGGTCTGATTTTGGCTAGTGGTGACTAACATGGTCTATGAAGGGGAAACAGGATGCCTTGACAACAGCAGACACCAGGTCCTGAAGGCTCAGCTTGTTATTAAGAGCAGCACCCAGATCATCACACTTGAAACAAATTCCAACTAATTGTTTGCATAGATCACCAGAGAAGAAAGCAGTGGATGGTTCAACAGATGGAAAGAAGCATGCATCTGCATTATGTTGGATCAGTTAATATTCATGCAGTCAAGGTTGGAATCCAAGCAGTCTCCTAGTGGCATAAAATCAGACCCTTTATGTGAAGATAAAGAGAGGTAAAGCTGAGTATCTTCGGCAAGTGCTTGATAAGAACTACCCCTCATTATGATGATCTCTCTCAGTGGCATAGAAGCCAAAATTAAGCCTGGTGTCATACCACACTGCAGTTGCTCAGACACTGAAGAATTTAAACCAGACAACATTCGCAGAGCATGGCTAAAAAGATACAGCACAAACCAATTCAAGAGTATACCAGTTAACCCACAGTGTAGCCTAGGTACTCAACCAGCATTCCATGATCCACAGTGTCAGAAGCTGCAGAAAGATCAAGAAGTACCAAGATCAAATGACTGTCATCGATGTACTAAGTCTTGACATAAAATCAGACTGTCAAGGAAGCAGTAGGTTTTGAGATACTAGAGAGGAGTACAGGTGTGCATAGACTTCCTTTTTTAATTTCTACAAGTCTTTTGAGTTTCTAATACCAAGACGGGAATGAACTCCATTCCTAGGTCAAAGTACGATTAAAGTTCATGAAATTAGTATTGTTTCAATCTTTGATGTTAGCCAAAAGTGCTCTTCGGAGCACCTGCAATGTGCCCAGTAATGACTCCTTCTGCAATTCGTACGGAGTTACATGGATTGGTAACATATCTAACTACGATTGCAGATTCTTTTTTATAAGACCCATTGCTCCTACTACTGTTGGCACTCTCTGGGTATCTTTCTTCCACATTGTTCTCATTTCTGCCTGCAGATCCTGATATTTTATGATTTTTTTGTGTCTCTGTATGCAAGACATTGTAGTCACTGGGTGTGCCGATTTCAATGATCAATGCTACTCTTGTCTTTTCTTGAACCACTATATCCAGTTTTCTAGCATCTGTCTTTTGAACTGTTGGTAATGGGTGATATAAACATGAGACATCCTTCTCAGTAGCCTTACTGATGACAGGGAAGTAGGAGACAGGTCAATAATTACTCATCACATTTAAATTTAAAGGTGGCTTCTTGGGAATTAGGGTAACCAAGGCCTCCTTCAAGGAGAATGGAAACATCTGAGTTCTCAAAGAAGATCAAATATAAAGAATAACTTGTCAAAGAGACTCAAAACAGGTCTTAATTAATTTCATAGGCTGCAGGTCCAGTGCACTACAGGTGAAATGAATAGATGAAACCATATCCATGGGCCTCTCATAATCATCATTTTTGAGTTTCTGATCCCTGTAGACTGGTCCTGCATGTTGTGAAATGATGGAGAAAGAGTATCTGATCTTAGCAATCTTGTATGTAGAAAACTAAACAATATCTTCATGTTCTATGACAGAAAAAACTCAGCCAAACAAACTGGGGTGTGCAGCCTGTCAACAACCCTGAATAGTGCATCTAGATAGTTCAATGCAGCAGAGATCTCTTTAACTACTAATATGGGCATTTAAGAGGAGATCCAAGTCTGGTATGAAGCACAATGTTCATCTAGAATAAGCTTATGTGGAAGCAGATGGGTCTGCCTTCAGTTTTTTCTCAAGCTGCTGCCTCAGCCTATAAATTGACCCCAACCTGAGTTTATACCATGGATCATAATGAATTAATTGGTGAGTAATTTTTTGGGGCAATTCAGACCACTCGCATCAGAAGAATTACATGCTATAACAAAGTCATCTGGATCATCCTCACTGAGTTCCTCACATAATGTGTCAAGGCATGGACCCAGGTTTTCAGAAATAACTGCCCTCAGAGCTCTACACTTGATCAGTTTGGTCAGTGGAGTACTACAAAGGGAGAGACCAAGCCTAAAGTGTACTGTGTTCTGGCCTGACCAAGAGATAGTCTTCACCCCTAAATCCCTGGTCTCCAGAGAAAGCTAGAAAACCAAATCCAAAGAATAGCCTAACTGTTGGGTTACAGTGGAAATGACCTAAGTGAAGTCAATGATTTCCATTACACCTCATCGCTCTATGGCAAGCTCACATGCCTTGCAGTCACTGCAGGCGTTCAAGTGACGAAGGGCTAAGCATGAGGAGAATGGATGGACAAAGTCAATGAGATCAACACAAAGGCTCCCAAGTAACCTGGTTCATTTCTACCTCAAAGCCAAATTAAAACCTTCTTAGCTCTCAATGAAGACCAGACAATATGAAGAATAAATGGTTAAAAGGACTCAAGACAGCTCTTAATTTCATAGGCTGCAGGTCCACTGCACAACAGGTCAACTAAATTAAAATGAGGTGCATGCTTTAGCAGTAATTCTTGATAACTTTAGGTCTGTTGAAAAACAAATGGATACCCCTACCACACTTCCTGCCATAATATCCAATCCTAGTGCTGTGAATCACATTATAAGCTAGTGGAGTACAAAAACTCAGGCAGGGGCCTAAGTTTTTGCCCATTCAGGTTTCCATGACATACACAAGCAGCTAAACATATGCGCAATAAAATACAAAATAAATGGCTTTGACTAGAGGCCACATAGAATAACTCTATTACGTCCTATCTGGAGCTATCTGTGCCAGTAGCTAAATATTTACTGATTCTGCCTACTGCTGATCTGAAAGTCCAAACAGTACTTTATATTTCTACAGACTATGGGACTTCTGGTATGAGCTCTGTTTAAGAGTGCAGTCCTCTTATGCACAATCCAAAAGGAAGCAAGCAAGCAAAATGAATAACATTCTTTTTTCTACTTATTTCCACTGTTCTTTAATTTGATTGATACTTTTTCAGTTTCCACAGTATTTTTCTATGGGGAGTCGGTCCAGCAAGCTAGTGTCCAAGTAAAGTAATGTTTTTTTAAGAAGAAAATATTGAAAATGTATACTTGTTGGAGATGCCAGATTTAGTTTCAGTTCTAACAGTTCTACTGTGTTTCCACTTAAAGTAGTCACATATTCTATGCAATTTACTTTTCCAATCTATACAGTTAACATGTTTCTTGCTGCAAGATTTACAGCAACCAGTTTTATGAAAAATAATATTAGTCACAACCCAATACCATTTCTTAATGTTAAACCTGTGATAGACCTCAAGTAAGTCTTGTAAAAACGCAAAAAAAATAAGTTTGAGGGTGCAGATGCATAAAGTAATGTTATCCAGTTCACTTTCTTGACAGATCATCTAAATTTGCATTACTGACTAGACTCTGATTTCTGTATTATAGGACTGCAATCCCAAACTCCATCTAAGAAGATGACTGTTGTACCCACTATCTCTGAGAACCCACTTTAAGGTATTATGTTGTGTAGATACTATAACGTTTCTGCAACACAAGTAGGGTTGAAGATTTTGGAGAACCTTTGGTATTCACAAATATCCCTTTTCCACAGCTTTATATGATTCTTCCATTGGTCGAAGACTACAACAAAGATATACCATTGGATGTTCTCACTTTGAAGACATCTAGCTGAGTACAACACACAGTCCATAGTATGAAGAATCTACCTGCATGACAAACTCTTGACTATAACTAGGACTAGCTGGTGTGGTGGGGAGTCCCCTTGAGACAACTGTGAGTTTTTGGAAAGCCTTCTCACAAAAAAAAAAAAAAAAAAATCCCAAAATATTTTCTAGTCTATTCTTTTAGATAATTTCTATCAGAAAAGAAGATGGTACCACAGCGAGGAGCAAACTTTCTGTAATACCCCAACTGTTTCAAGGAACGACCTTAGCTGCTTTGTAGTAAACACAGGTAGATTATAGGTTCACATTCTTAGACTTAAAATAAGTGAACCAGTAGAACATTAAGAGCCTTGCTATTGCAAGTTTCATATGTTTCTTTCCTCTATCAGCATCAACAAAAAGGAGACAGCCCAAGGGTGAGATTTTTCACCACATTCCAATCATCAAGATTTGTTTTGAGTTACTTTGCTTGATCTGGAGTGGGAGATACTCCATAATTAGTGGATTTTTAGGAGAGATATCTGTCCTGCCATTAAGTTCTGTTAACATTTTGATGTAAGGTTATGTCCTTGCAGCAGGTGTTCATTCAGTTCCACTTCATATCATCAAATTATCATTTCATTGAATTTCAAATCATCGAGACCAAATCGTCGAAAACTCATTTTGTCGAAAACTCATATCATCGAATCTCAAATCATTGAAAACTATAAAGCAACTAGAAATAACATTCCACAAAGTTTTTACTACATTTATGCAGGGGGGCAAGCCCCCCTGCACTCCACATGTGGGGGGCTCTGCCCCCACCCCCCGTAAATAAATATACCAACTCCAATGTCGCACTACAGTGGGGGAAAAAGGTAATTTCTTAACCCCGCTGTAATGCGACCTTGGAGGTGGACACAGTGAGGACAATACAGAGTCCTGGGAGGGTTTTATAAACTGCCTTAAATCATTACAGCTGGAGGATTATTTGTTCTTGATTGGTGGTGACTTTAGTTCTATGAAGGATGGATAGATTACTGGCTGGAGTAAAAAGAAACCCCTGCAACAGCAATGGAAAAATATATATTGCACAAGTAATTACCATCCAATATCACTACTACAATTGGTGGTAAAAATTTACACAAAGATTCTAACAAAATGATTTGACAAAGTTATTTCACTTCATAGTACAACAGACTACCAAGGTTTTTTCAAGCACATGGCAGGTAGCCTGGACTTTGTGTTTGAACATCCAAAAGAGGGAGCAACATTTTCTTAGGTAACCGGGGGCTCCTTTGGTATATTTTGAAAAGGTGTTTGACTGGAATTAAATTTTTTATGGGCTTTAATGGATAAAATGGGTTATGTACTCAGTTCATGGCAAAAAGCCAACTGTTATACAGGCAGACAATGTTGTACATAATTAATTACTGAGGGTATACATATTTAATAATGGTGTACCTAATTATTAATGCTGTACATATTTATTAATGGTGCACATAATTACTAATAGTGTACATATTTATTAATTGTATTCTATCTAAATACTTAATCCTGAAGAGAGGTACGAGGCAGTGGTGATCACTCTGCCTTTTATTATTTCCACTCACAATGGCAACACTGGATGAGTACTTCAAATTTGTGCATGTTAAGGACACCCTTATGCACATGGTCTCAATGCTCATTTTGACATTCTGGTTTGTGGATGATTGAGTGGTTTGACTCGTGTCAACTTGCTCTGGCTAAAGAGGTGTATTTAATTTTTTCAAAAGTTTGCAAGGGTGTCAGGCTTGAAACTAAACTCATTACATCCGAGTGACGCCTTCTGGTGCATCTGCAGTTACCTCCTATTGACGCCTCTAGGCATCAAATATTGGTTGTTTATATTTGCATCAATAATTCCAAACCTATGCTATGTACAACATTTTAAAAGATTTCATCTTAAAGCTTACACAATATCAAATTCAACTGCATTAATATTTGACCTCTGTCTAGTGCAGGTAAATGGATATTAACTGTTGTTTTTATGATATTAATTTATATACATATAATGTTCACATTTTTCTAAATATCTCAACAACCAAGTAACACAGACAGAACTCCTTAACCTCATATGAAAGCTCTCAGCTGCTGACAGTATTGATATAACTTGGGTGGTTGCTGACATATTGTAAGTTGTTTACAAAATATTACAAATGTAACAGTTACTGTGTTTTCTCTGACTTATAAGATTTGGTTTAAGACCTAGAACCTAAAGAATACTACCACTATAAAAAATAGTTTGTGCTGAAGGGTTTGCCCTGTTTCTATTTTACTTCTTTCATAACCCCTATGGTTCCAGAGATATGAACATTTGTTTGCAATGGGAGGACATAACTGATTCTGTGATAGGCTTAGGCTCCGCCCATTGGAAGTTACAGTGCAAACTTCCTGAGCTCCATTGGAGTGAATGAGTTATACCAGATTATTTCCATTGATACAACAAGGATGGAGAGAGCTCAGAAAATGGGAAGATATACTTTATAAACTTGTAAAGAGAGTAGAATATTTAAGAATTTAGCTAGACATAAACATATTGCAAATTATTGTATTGAATGCCAAGGCACTGTAGACCTTTTCAGACAAAGAGAGAAGATTGTAGGGAGAGACAAAATTGCCCTTTTTGAGTAGGGTGCAAATTGTAAAAAGTTTATTTGTTCCTAAGATATTACTTTTTATGAGGCACTTGCCTTACATGGTGTTCTCTTCTTATTTGGAAGAATGGCAAAACTTAATTACGGGATTTATAAACCCAGGAGTGCTATGAGAAAATTATTTGCCCCTATATGACAAGGAGGCTTACATATACGTGATCTGCAAATTTATGTCAAGTCAGTTATAGGATGGCAGTATGTCAGAGCTAGAAGGCCACCTAGGCCAAAATAGTTTTAGATGGAAGTTCAAATATTTGAATCTTGTGTTTAGTTAAACCTACTGACTTGCCAAAGTATGGGATCCAGAGGGCTAGAATATTGGTTTGAAAAGTTATCATAGAGACCATAAGAAAGATAAGGTTATTTTACCCACATTTTACCCACAGCATCCTTGTGGGTGAACCTGGAGATCCATAGTAATAAGTGAGAGATTTGTTAGCAAAGTTGGTTTAATAAGGGTAGTAGTTTTGTCACGGATTGTATGGTTGGTATATGATTGCCGTTTTTGTCTTCCACAGAGAGATAACAAGACTAGGGAAATTTGGACAGGGACACAGCAGTGGCCGTTGTGGCAGATCCAAAGCTGTATCTCCAGGGTCCACAGTTGAAGACCATATCATGGCGAGAAGAGGAGAGAAGGTCTCTACTTAGAGTCCAGAGGCAAACAGGGTAATGAGGTAAGGCTGAAACATTTTTATTATCAGTTTATGGGTATGGACTTGGGGTAGGAGAGTCACTACAGAGGAAATAGCAAGATGTTGTGCAGGCAGTATCTATAGTGACTTACCCCCTATAGGTAGATTTATACAATTTGAATATTTACATTGTTGGTGAGTCACCACTGGTGACACTTTCTGGTTTTCTTTAAAGGCAAAATAAAATATGGGGATGGTTAATGTTGGAGATGTTAGTTATCAGGAGAGAATTATATGCATATGATTTGGTTTTGTGATAAAGATAGCTCAATATGGACCACGGTAATTGATGCCATGGAGGGAGGAGCTCCAGCACATGCATGAAGTGGATGCTCTAAATGGGAGCATAATTTAATCAAGAAAATTTGGTGTGCAGTACTCACAGACATTACAGTGGCAGAGACACCAGCATGAGAACCACGTGTACTTCTGTCTGAGGTTTCACTACTGTCACTTACAGTAGTATGCATGTGAGACATCCAGTGCATTAGAACGATGGTGGACAGTACGGGAAATATCCAGGAAAACATATTTTCATCTTTGGAGACCATTATGCTGATTCTGCAGAAAACCAGGGAGGATAGCAAGTTAATTATAGACACAGCCACAAAGCATGACAGCTGTTGGATAAAATTTAGGAAACTCTTCTCAGCCAGCAACAGGAATTAAAGGAACAGAAAGTGGTAACATCCTCAGATGTTTTCAACATTGCCAATCTGCAAACACATGCTGTTCAACTAAAAGCTATGGTAGACAAATGGAGAACAGTTCCAGATGCAATAACTTGCAAGTGTTGGCACCACCAGAATGGGTGGAAGGTGACCACCCACTGATTATTGAAAGAGCACATAACCGTATTCATCCAAGGCATTTTAATTTTAGATGCCTGGATTATAATGATAGAGAGTTGATATAAAAAAAGCAAGAGATTTGAGTAGTAATGTAAAAATTGCTGGCCATCCTGTGAAAATAGTTGTGGATTATAGTGCAGCCCTGTTTGGAAGGCATAAAGCTTTGGCCTCATACCTATGCTGGGCACCTGAACTGGGGTTTGGAGTGAACCTAAGATATCCTGTAATCCTGGGCATTACTAAATGCATGCAAACCTTTCAATTCCTGCCCCCTATGGATGTGGAACAATTTCTACAGGACTTGGATTTAACCCTTGGCAAAAAAATCCTATGCAAATATACTAAAACAGACTGCATCCATCATAGATGGTAAACAGAGAGACAGGCCCACCCATGGAACTCCTACTGAATCTCCTGCACCTAAAAAGAGCAAAGCAGTAGATCTGCACATTTCCAAACAGGCAAATCAAGGAGGAGTAAAACAGAAGCTATTCTCTACAATGCATACATACATACATACATGCATACATACATACATACATACATACATACATACATACATACATGCATACATACATACATACATACATGCATGCATACATAAGACTCTGATGTAAGCAATGCACTGCCCATTTGTGTGCTGCTTAGCAACATGCAAAGAAGCCAAAATGCCACTGCACATGCCCATACACTTAGTTAAGCAGAGCGCAAATCTGTTGCTACTTGCACAAATGTGTTCAAAAATGTGTGTATATGTATATATATATATATATATATATATATATATATATATATATATATATATATATATATATATATATATATATACATGTATATGTGTATATGTGAGTATGTATCACACCTCTCAACCTCACAGAGCAAGAAATCTGGACAAAGCCATAAGTAACGGGGGGACAAAGGCTCAAAATAGGGATATATTTTAAATATTGCTCCTACAAACTTAGAAAGTTGATAGAATAACAGGTTTTGGATTAGCATGAATTTTCTGAAGGGTATGATGTCTGAAACTCAAATGTCCATCACTATTTTCTGACTTCAGTCTTTAATGAATTGTCATTGCTTTGCCAGAAAACCACACTTTTATTAAAAAAACTAAAATATGAAGCAAAACTCTGGTCATTCTGCAGAAATCTGTACAGTTGATGTGTATGTCTATATTGCCCTACATACCCAGATCATGGGGAGTAAACCTGCACTACAACACTTATAATGTTGGACAAAGGACCAAAAGGAAGGGCTCAGCATTAGATAATTCACTTACAACAATGTGGAAATGCTTAGAATAACGTGTTGCAGTTGGAGGACTATTGGGATATCTGAAGTTCAGAGTTCTAGCAGTCTTCTCTCACATCATGGCTAAATGATGCCACATTTGACAGCAAATCACAATTTAGTGTGAACCACACATAAATATGAGTCAACTTTGTGTACTTGCTGCAAACATCTGGACAGTGATAAGTCGTATCTCCCTAAGAAAGCATGTGGAAATCTTGAAAATGTATGGCATCATATATGAATATGTGCATATATTGTCAAGCCATATGTTTGTATCTAGAGCAGCAGCAGCAACCAAATTCACTATAGCGCCCTGTGTCTGCTGAATTTCACCACACACACATCAACAACTGAACAAGTTGTGTACTGTATTATGTGTGCACACTAATTGACATGGCTAGTTTAGTTTTGCCACAGGCTTTCCATCAAAATACAAACAGACACATATGCCCAGTACGAGCACTGTTGTCACATAGCTAGGCTACAAAAAAAATTCTGACTATTAGGCTACTATTTGCAGATGACAGTAGGAAGTAATGTGACTCTGCAGGCTTCCTAAGCTGTTTAACACTGGGCTTGTTTATTTTCTCTAAGATTACTTCACCTGCAGTCATTTATAAAGCAGACTTGAGCAGTGGCATGTGCATTAAGCAGTGTGCTCTATAGTATGTAAGACTAGCTAGGTAGAGGTTCTAATCTCACTGCGGTCTACTTAGTGTGTGTGTGTGTGTGTGTGTGTGTGTGTGTGTGTGTGTGTGTGTGTGTGTGTGTGTGTGTGTGTGTGTGTGTGTGTGTACTTCAAAACTGGCATTGCTTTGCACATTTTGGCCATTGCAGTTGATGCAAACCTCCAAACCCATGTCCTCTACAGGCCCTGCTGATGTCATCTACCATAAGAGTAACTAAAGCCTTATCAATATCAGACTGAAGCTGTGGCATGTATAAGGACTGTAATTTATAATTTGTAAGACTAGATAGGTAGGGGTTTTAATCTCATGCCAGCCTACTTGATGTGTGTGTGTATGTCTTCCGAAAAAGAGCAAGTGTGAATACCACACTGAACTCAAAACTGGTATCACTTCATACTTTTTGGCCATTGCAGTTGATGCAGGCCTCCAAACTCTTGTCCTCCATAAGCCCTGCTAATATCATCTACCACAATAGTACCTAAAGCCATGTTAATGCCAGAGTTAAGCCATGGTGTGTATGTTAAGTACTGTCATCTGTTGTGTATAATACTAGATAGGTAGGGGTTCTAATCACACTCCAGGCCACTTGGTGTGTGTGTGTGTGTGTGTGTGTGTGTGTGTGTGTGTGTGTGTGTGTGTGTGTGTGTGTGTGTGTGTGTGTGTGTGTGTGTGTGTGTGTGTGTGTGTGTATCTCCCCAAAGAGCAAGTGTGAATACCACTCTGATTTCAAAACTGGCTTTTGTTTGCACCTTCTGGCCATTGCAGTTGATGCAGGCCTCCAAACTCTTGTCTGCCACAACGCCTGATGATGTTATCTACCATAAGAGTACCTAAAGCCACACTAATGTCAGGCTTAAGCTGTGTTGCATGTATTAAGTGCTGTGATCTACAGTGTATAAGACTAGATAAGTAGGGGTTCTAATCCCACTCCATCAAATTTGGTGTGTGTGTGTGTATATATTTTCCCAAAGAGCAAGTGTGCATGCCAAACTGACTTCAAAACTGGTATTGTTTTGCACCTTTTGGCCATTGCAGTTGATGCAGGCCTCCATCCTCTTGTCCTCCACAAGCCCTGCTGATGTCATCTACTATAAGAGTACCTAAAGCCATGCTAATGTCAGACTTAAGCTGTGGTGCATGTGTTAAGTACTATGGTCTATACTATGCAAGATTGGATAGGAAGGGTTTCTAATCTCATGCCAGCCCACTTTGTGTGTTCATGCATGTATGTCCAGGGTTTTGCACTGTTTTGGGCCTAGCATGTGATGCAGACCACCAAACTTTTGTCATCCACAAGGCCTGCTGATGTCATCTACCATAAGAGTACCTAAAACCATACAAATGCCAGACTTAAGCCGTGGTGTGTGTATTAAATACTATGATTTGCAGTGTATAAAACTACATTGGTAGGGGTACAAATCTCAGTCCAGCTAGGTAGTAGCACTACTCTCACTGCATTCAGGTGTGTGTGTGTGTGTGTGTGTGTGTGTGTGTGTGTGTGTGTGTGTGTGTGTGTGTGTGTGCGTGTATGTGTGTGTGTGTGTGTGTGTGTGTGTGTGTGTGTGTGTGTGTATGTTAGTCAGAGCATTTTACATCAGCCTATGGGATCATAGGATCATTGTAATTTGCTAAGCTTATGGCCATAGGGCCCTTACAACCCTAGTTAAGTTCTCACCCTTCTTTACATAATCAGTAGCTAATGCCCCTGTTCAAGGGGGACACAAGTGGAACCATTGTGGTTAAATTATGGTCACCCATCCAATTGCACAGGTTGCATCTGAAGCGGACCAATGAGGTGCTCTGTTTGGCATGACATGGGAGTCTCTTCCAAAGGTGTGTTAAACTCTGTTAAACAAATCTCTCCCTACAGCAGGTTTTATTAATATCACATACCAGGTTAAAGTCTCTACAGTGAGTAACCTGTGCACCATTTGACTGATAGATATACAGCATTTCCAATAAAGCAGGGCCACAGATTGCCTCATGTGCAAGGTAGAGATCACATTTGAGCAGTCTGCATGACACACACTAAAGTGACAGTGACTTCATATGATCCCCATAGGACAGATGCTGAAGACCTGAATTTCCCTTGTGAGGAACCTTTGTAGTCTCTCCAGTTGCTGCAGGTGCTTGGAAAGGTACATAACAAAAGGCTATTGCACTCAAATATTGGTCTGATCAGGAAAGAGTACAGGGAGGTTATAACTTCTTCTTCTTCTGGAGGCAGTGCCTTCACTTATGACATGAGCAAGATAGAATGCCCTTCTTACCACTGTGACAACATGGTGATTAAAGGTAAAGTAGCTGTCAACCTGTGTGCCCAGGTCTCTCACCTCTGAATGTGTACTTAATGTGTTGCTATTTATGTGGTACTTAGCAAGAACATTGTTGTTACCAAAAGAAATTATAATACATATATTTGCATTGAGTTTAAGCCCATGTCTTTGGCAACAATCATTTGTTCATGTAACCCCCTCTTGTAGGATGTTGACATAATTTGGAGGTTCTATGACTGCTCCCAGTTTGCAGGCATCAGCAAACCTTCTCAGCCACAGACATTTACTTTGTGCTTGTACTTTGGAGAAATAGATTCTGAACAGTAGAAGGCCCAGGACTGAGCCCTGTGGAACACCACTGGTTACAGCTCTGCTATTGGCGGATTCTCTTATTTTGTCTATATGAGTTCTATCAGTGAGCCAGTTAATGACTCCTCTAATGATATAAGGGTTGATGCTTAGTTGGATGAGTTTTTCAATGATGCCTGAGTGGGAGATAGTGTCAAATGCTTTGGCTATGTCCAAGTAGGCTGCATGCACAGGTTACCCATCATCCAGGTCCTTGGTGACTATCTCAAAAGAAGTCCACCATATTTAACAGGGATGATCTCCCTTTGACAAATCCAAACTGTGTAGGGTCAACTATTAGAGATTACCAGTATCTGTCTTGATAAGGTCCATGATGATTCGCCCCATGGCCTTGAAGATATGGCTAGTCAGGCTAATAGGTCTATAGTTCCCAGGGTCAGTGGACACACCACTGCTGTGCAAGGGAGTAATGGTGGCTGCTTTCTAGTCAGCTGGGATGAAGCTGGTGGTTACATTATGACTGCAAAGAGTTCCCAATGGTGTTGCTAATCCATGTTGGAGTCCATGTAGGACGCAGCCTGGGATGTTATCAGGTCCCATAGATGCTGTGTTTTTGTCCTTAGTGAGGCCAATTTCCACTTACTCTTTAGAGATACAAGGTAGGGGACAGATGGTAAGGATGTCATGGAGTACCTGTGGTTGGGACATGGGAGTGACATTTTCGCAGAACCTGTCAGACAACAGGTTAGCTATGTCTACAGGCTCAGTATATGTGGTATCATTAACTACGAGTTCAGCACAAATCTGGGTCTTTCCTTTTAGGTCACATATGTAACTATAGGATGCCTTGTGATTGTCCTTTGTGGAAGAGGCTAATCTGGACCCATACTTTGTTTTGGAGGACTTCACAACAACTCTTATTTGCTTGTTTAAGCTGAGGAGGGAGTGTTTCCAGTTTAGGGGGACTCCATCCCTCCTACTGTTATACAGCAATGTCTTCCTCTTATTGTAAAGCCTTTCACTGGCAGTTGTTCACCAGGTAGGTTTGCTCTTCCATGGGGAGCTTGTTTTGCTCCTATCAGGTAAAGCCAGGTAAATGCAGTTATACAGATCTTTGTATAAAGTACTCGTGTAGAGTTCAACATAGTTGCCAGTTCCATCTGAGGGGGGAGGTGCAGTGAAGCTATTTATACCATGCCATAGGAGGTTATAATCTGCTTTGGTGAAGTTCTTTAGTTTATTTGCTGTGGGGGGGGGGGGTTATCAGGTGTGATACTTACTTTAAATGAGAAATATTTGTGGTTAGATATCACCAGGGAGGACCTCACAGTGGGGGTGTTACAGTAGTCTTCATATTGGTAAGCACCCAATCCAGTATGTTGTCTCCCGTTGTGGAGGGGTCAACCAGCAGGTCCAGGGCATCAGAGTTAATGAAGTCAAGTAACCTTTGAGCAAGTGAATTTGGCCACGAGTAATCTACCCAGTCATTGGGTAGTTAAAGTCACCCAAAACCATGGTGTTCAGCTGTATCTTGATAGACTCAAGTAAAGGCAAATAAGCAGAGTGGGTGTCCTGATTCATGGAGGGGCTCTGTAGCTGACAATGATTTGAATAGATGCACCTGCAGTGTATCCACTGAATCATACTGTTTAACCAATCTTAATGAAATATCAAGAAAATCCACACAAGATAATTCACTCCCAGCTCATAAAAGTTAGCAAAATAAATCCACCGGATATACTTAAAAGCACCAAAAATCTGTTTAATACAAATGTTTAGAACAAACAATTCGATCGTCAAGCGCTTTCACTAGACTATGCTAGCTTCATCAGAACAATTAAAACAGCTGATTACTCTTCATTTTAAATGAAAAATGGCGCCAAGAATAAAAACAATCCTTAAAGCAACATGCTGTGATTAAATTCATACTTGTACATATATATTATACATACATTATTTGATAATACAAATGCCAATAATAATATGAAAAAATGTAAAATGAATGAATGAAGAAATAAATAAATAAATAAATAAATAAATTTATGTACTATGGCTAAATATTTGTTATATTTTATATGCCTCTATTAATTGTGTAACATCAATAGAGGCTTGATAGTGAAATAATCATTGATGCCTGGTGTTCTAGTGGCATCTGTTAACACTTGCCAATAAAGTTCTCTATAAGCTAATACATTTTTTATATTACCTCCTCTGGGATCACTCTTAACTGCCTCTATTATGGCAAATTTAAACTTGTGTTCTTCCCCTTCATCTATAATGTGCCTGGCAAGTGCATTTTTCAAATCCTTATTTTTTATGCAATATAAATGTGCATATATCCGCTGTCTTAGTAATCTTTCAGTCTTCCCTACATAAAATGAGGGGCAGACTGTGCACTTAGCAATATATACTACCATACTTGATTTACAATTGCCCTTAACTGGATATATTTTGGTTCTATTCTCGTTTCCTAAAATTATTGGACTCATTGTGTATATACTTGAACATTGTTTGCATGTCCCACATCTCGAAGTGTGTACGTTTACACTGTATTTTGTCTTATATCCTGTTTCAAGAATTTTCTTAATGTTCATACCCATCTTATTCACAAATTTGGGTTCAGTTCCCAATACATTAGCTGTTTCTTTATCCTTTATTATAAGATGCCAATTTTTGATAATAATATCTTTAATGTACTGGCTGTAAGGACCAAATTCTATAATGCATGCTCTGTTGTACCTAATGTTAGTTACTTTCTTTGTAACTTTGTCGAAACGGTAGTCAGTATGGAAAATGACAATACTGATGTAATAGTGTCAGAACAAGTTAAAATCATCACTAACAATGCTGTCAATGAATATAAAAGTTTTAAAATTTACAATTATAGCAGCATGAAGTTAGAGACAGTACACTTCGACCTTTTATCTAAAGGATTTAATTTTATTCCAACTCCCAAATTCTGCCTGGTAGACAATATCCTAGAATTTAAGAAATATACTAGGAAACTGAATTTAGCACTTATGTTTGGAAATAATGATAGTAAAGATAAAGAAAACAGTGAAGGATTATTGGGGTTGAAAAAGAAAAGTAATTTTATACCTATGAACAATCCCAGTGTACAGATTTATGACCAAGTGGTTACAAATGAAATATATAGATTGTACCGAAACAGAAAGAAGTTTCAAATTAAACATAACTTGTCCATAGAAGAAAGGAATACACTATTAGAGCTACAGAAGGATACCAATATACGTATAATGAAACCCGACAAGGGTGGTGGCATAGTTATGTTTGACACCCTTGCTCATAATGCCAACATTTTAGAAATATTACATCACTTGGGAAATTATACAGTATCATCCATTAATGAGGTAAACATAGCCTATAGAGGATTGATATGTACCTAGAAGAATATCTATTGGAACACAGAATAACCGAAGAAATGTACAGTTATATGACAGTGGAACACCCTATCTTAGCAACTATCATAGGGATACCCAAGGTACATAAAAATAAAGACAATCCTCCAAGTAGATCCAAGACATTTCCAATTGGAGTTGTAATAGACACATTATTGAAACCTATATACAAAGAAGTGAAACATCTTGTAAAAGATTCGTGGGAATTCTTAAAAAACTATCCTATTGATAGGTACCATCAAGGCATTTTATTCAGCACAATTGATGTTATAGACTTGTTTAGTTCCATACCCATGGAAGAAGGTATTGAGGCCTTTACTAACAGTTTAAGAAAACACACTAAAATGACATGGGACAGAATCCAATTGTTGGCTGAATTAATGAGCATTATTTTAGATAATAATTTTATTTTCCACGAAGGGGAAATATTCAGGCAGACCAGGGGGGTAGCTATGGGAGCAGCTTGTGCTCCCATATATGCCAACCTGGTTATGCTTGAATGGGAAGAACAAAATGTATTGGATGGCATACATGATGAATCTATTATATATTACTCAAGATTTCTTGACGATATTTATATCATATGGAACGGGGGTATTGATGCATATACTGCATTCATTAATTATATCAACACCAGCAGTAATTTTTTAAAGTTTACTTCTGTGGTAAATGAACATGGTGTCCCGTACCTAGATACATTGGTAACTACTGACAATGGTACATTGAAGTCCACAGTATACAGAAAGGACACTTTCACCAATTCTTATGTGGACTTCAATAGTTTTCACCCTAGAAAAGTGAAAAGAAACATCTATAAAGGACAATGTATAAGGGCTGTTAGAATGTGTTCTAATTATATTGACATGGTCAGGGAAATTGACTACATCACATCCTTGTTCTTGGACAGAGGATATGATAATGATTTGATGGTAGATATCTCTGCATATGTGATAAGTCAATGGGGAATTAAATATAATTATTTATTTGGCAACACAACATCTCAAAAAATAAATAAATAATGAAATCAAAGAACAGCAAGTCATGGAAGTAACGACAAAGAAAGTAACTAACATTAGGTACAACAGAGCATGCATTATAGAATTTGGTCCTTACAGCTAGTACATTAAAGATATTATTATCAAAAATTGGCATCTTATAATAAAGGATAAAGAAACAGCTAATGTATTGGGAACTGAACCCAAATTCTGTGAACAAATGTAGTATGATTATTAAGAAAATCTTGAACAAGGAATATAGACAAAAATACAGAAATAATTTTAAACGAGAAATGAGAATAAATAATATCAGTTAAGGGCAATTGTAAAAAAAAGTATGGTAGTATATATATTGCTATGCACAGTCTGCCCCTCATTTTATGTAGGAAGACTGAAAGATTACTAAGACAGCGGATATATAATATTTATATTTGCATAAAAATAAGGATTTGAAAATGCACTTGCGATCCCAGAGGAGGTGTAATTAAAAAATGTATTAGCTTATAGAGAACTTTATTATAAGTGTTAACAGATGCCACTAGAACACCAGGCATCAATGATTATTTCACTATCAAGCCTCTATTGATGTTACAACAACAATTAGAGGCATATAAAATATAACAAATATTTAGCCATAGTACATAAATTTATTTATTTATTTATTTATTTATTTCTTCATTCATTCATTTTACATTTTTTCATATTATTATTGCATATTATTTTATCAATAATGTATGTATAATATATATGTACAAGTATATGAATTTAATCACAGCATGTTGCTTTAAGGATTGTTTTATATTTAAATGAGTAGAAATCAGTTGTTTTGTTTGTTCCTTAAAGAGCTAGCATAGTCTAGTGAAAGCGCTTTTGACGACTTAATTGTGTTTGTTCTAAACATTTGTATTAAATGTTTTTGGTGCTTTTTAAGTATATCGGTGGATTTATTTTGCTAACTTGAGCTGGGAGTGAATTATCTTATGTTGTGTGGATTGATATGATATTTTAGTGAGTGGTTCCATACGAGTTTGTTTTTGTTCCGGTTTAACCAATCTGGATGTGTATGTATCCTTAATGAATATTTATACAGCACCAACATTAGCTTGCATGCCTTCAGTTTGAGGTGTGCATGTGTGGAAGGAGGTGTAGCCTGGTCTGGCTGTGTCTGTGACTGCACAGATGTCTGTGGTTTCCATGGTGAGGACAGCTTCCAGTGATTGCAGTTTCGTGTTGACACTCCTAGCATTTAGCAGCATGACCTTGATGTTGTTTGTACATACATGGGGTTTTACATTGGAAATTCTGTCCTTGAGACACCGCCTAAAAAGGGCACTATTGGGGTGGCAAGAGCCTTGAGCATTAGTCAAAATCCCAGGGGTGGCAGATGAAGATCATCTCTGACAAAGCATCGAGGTCTGTTTAGCATGTCATCCAAAGCTGACAGATAGTGGATCTCCTTAGAATGACACCAGATGCTAAGCCAATTATTGAAGTCAATCATTTTCTGTTTGTTCTGAGGCATCATTCTAGGTGAAGGTAAAATGCAGCTGAAGGCCAAGGGCATACCTGCCTGAGAGCTCATTCATGTCTGTCTTCATACAGTCTAGAGAGGTACATCTCAAGCTGTACATACTAAAGGAACTATAACATAGTCATAACAGTACTGTTGTTGACAGACTAGAGTGCATGTGTGATATGGCATATCCTGGCTCCTCACAGACAGCTGACCGTGACCTTTCCCTTATGTAGCCTGCTGAGAGGGAGATTAATGTAACTCATGATGTAATCACCTATGACTAATATGTTTGATTTTGTGTTTTTCCTTAAAGGTTTGACCGGTGAGACAGTGATGTGTGAGCTAGTATGTGTACTGTGTTCTGCAGAGGTTCATAGGTTGGTACTAGGCTATCAGCCCTAGGGCCTATACAAGCCTAGCCATAACAATTCCCTGGCTATTTCTTCCCACACTATCATTTTGTTTGAGAATGAAGTGGTTGTCGATAAACATGAGGTGATTTCTACATTGCCTCAGGATGCCCATATCCACCAAGGTGGTAAAGGTCATAGTGGGAAACCTCATATACATGGCAACATATCCTTTTTTATTGATTAAATGGTTGTACTGAGAATATCACTCAATGTCACAAGTGTCTGTTCTGCAACTATGGGGCAGTGCTTGCCACTGCATGCTGGTTGTCCTGTGTGCAACACAGTATGGGAGTTAATTCCATCATGGTTTCCAAGAAAAATGTCACCCAAGGTGTCTGAGTCTGTGCAGAGCACTGCCAAACATTGAAGGTGAAACTAATACATAGGTAGCTAGCTATTGGCCCTAGGGGCCACTATATATCTTCTAGCCAAAGGTACCCTGCTTTCACCCAGCCAGACAATGATTTTCTGTGCCGTATGTGTGTACGTGCAGAAGGGGCTATAAAACCCCTGCAGTTTGTACAGAAGTTGTGTTTTTCTTTTTTAATTTTCTGGGCGCAACGTGGAGCCACGGTTGGGGACCATAAGAGTGGCAGGCGGTAGAAATAAAAGACCAAAAAGAAGGTGGGTTCTATAGAGTGAAACGAAAGGGTAGGGGTGGTGTATGGGAGTTAATTCCATCATGGTTTCCAAGAAAAATGTCACCCAAGGTGTCTGAGTCTGTGCAGAGCACTGCCAAACATTGAAGGTGAAACTAATACACACACCCTGTAAAGTTAAGGATGGTCTATTTAGGCAGTTGTTCTGACATTAGACACTAATCAGGCAATGCTTACTGAAAACAAACAATTACCTTGTTAAGACCACTGAAAATAGGGGAGTCACCTGAGTTGCTGCTGTCTGACTACTATTACTGCTGGTCTCACCATGACCTCACTCTGCTGGGATACAAAGCTCCTGTTCTTTTTCTCTCACCAGAAGCAAAATGTTAGCACCAAGCTCAAGATAAGAAGTAGGCCGCAGCCTGTTTGTTGATCCTCCCACTTGCCCCAGATGATGCATAGGTTCATAGGTTCATAGGTAGGTGCTAGGCTATTGGCCCTAGGGCCTATATAAGTCTAGCCAAAAAGGTACCCTGGCTTTCACCAGCCAAGACAATGATTTTTCTGTGCCCCTGTCGAGCAGTGCCACAGAAGTGATCCTGGGGTGAATTTCCAACTTCCATCCAATCATTAACATTTTTCTTGAAGAGCGCTAATGAAGAGATTTGTTTGATATCGATAAGTAGTTTGTTCCAGAGTATGGGAAGTCTCTGGGACAGGAATATATACCTCCAGCATGTTCTGTTTATTGTGGTGACAAGGTTTAGGTCCCTAGAGCATGTAGCTCAGTGGGATTCGGATTTCTTTAAGTGGAGCATGTCCAACAGCTCTGGGTTTGACATAGCTTTGTATGCTAGGCAAAGATCGCCTCTGAATAGGCAATATTTGATGGAGTAAAGCTGGAGTTTTTTGAGACGGTCTGCATAAGGCATCAGTTTGAGTCTGGTAATCCTCTTTGTAAGGTATTTCTGTGTCCTTTCTAGTTGTTGTAGACACCAAAAGGGGCATTGTACTCTATAATGGGTCTAATGAGTGATGAGTAGAGGGGAACAATGACCTCTTTTTTCCTGGATGAGAAACCTTTTGTGATGAGGTGTGCCATGTAGAAGGATTTCCTGACTACTGTGGTGATGTGATTATCAAATGAGAGATTACTGTCCACCTGTGTCCCAAGGTCTCTTATCACACTTTTTGTGTTAAGCAGACTACTGCCTATGTGGTAGTTCATGGGTACAGAGTTTTTACCAAAAGGGATGACAATGCACTTTTTGGCATTGAACTTGAGGCCATGGCTTTAACACCAGGCATCTGTCTCAGTGAGGCCCTTTTTAGGATGTCCACATCGTTAGGAGTTTCAATTATGGCTCTTAGTTTGCAGTCATTTGTGAACTTCGTTAGCCAAAGACCTTCTGTGTTAGCCTGTACCTCTGAGAAGTAGATACCAAACAGGAGAGGACCCAGGACTGAACCCTGTGGTGCTCCACTTGTCACTGGTCTGAAGTCGGATTTGGAGTCTGCTACTTTCACAGTGTGGGGTTGGTCAGTGAGCCAGTTGGCAACACATCTTGTGACATAAGAATTTATACCTAGTTTGCACAAAGCTCTGTAGACTTGTTGTAGCCTTTTCTATGTAGATGCCTTGATTAGCAACCAGACCAATTTTTTTGACTTTTGCATGTATTATGCCTTGGGTTCTGAGACTCGTATGATTTGACTAGGGTATTGACCTGACAGTGATTAGGAGCACAGCTGCTGCATCACAATATAAGGTTAAGACTCAGGTGACATAGATGTCCAAGGTTAGTCTAACAAGGTCCACAGCTGTAGTGATACGTTAGGTAAAACTTTTACAGCAATTCATGCAGCCTGCCCATCAACAGCATAATGGTGGTGATCTGCGTGACTGTAATAAAATTCTGTATGAACAACTACTTTGTATCAGGCATAATAAGGGTTAAACTATCTTGTGTGCAAAGAAAAAATTTTTAAAAGAACTGTTTGACCTGCTTAAACAGGCTGACCATGAAAGAATGTGCAGATGTTAACCTGCAGTCCGAGAAAGAACAGAACTTGTAATTATCTTATGACTCTTGCATATTTCTGTCTTAGCTGAAACTGACCCTTGCATATTTCTGTCTTAACTGAAACTCAGTGTCTGATAAACATCTTGTTGAGTATGTGTGTGTACGTGCAGAAGGGGCTATAAAACCCCCTGCAGTTTGTACAGAAGTTAGCCTGCTGACATTCCACCATCGATGTGGCAGGTCTCCATGCATGTAAATAAAGCTTTTATTTGCTTATCGAAATCGCTGTGTTTCTTCTGGCGAATGTTGGAGAAATAAGTGTTTTTCTTTTAACATTTTCTGGCGCCCAACGTGGAGCCACCTCTTCACGGTGTGAATCACACAAGAGGGACTGAAAACCTGTACAGGAAGGGAGAACGAATCTCGGACTCCCTGACAAGTGAAAGACCTCCGACGAAATCTTGTCGTAAGTAGAGGCCAGTCGCTCTTGATTCAATCCGCGAGACAGTGACGAACGAAAGGGCGGAAGACTCACAGCAAGGTAAGCTTTCCCTTTTTTTAATAACGGATAGGGAAAAAGGAAGGGACTAGTCATAAGGGACAATTGTTTGTTAAAAAAGGACTATCTTTAAGTAAAAATTCTAAAGATAGCTAGAGATCTCAGGAAAAAGGAATACTTTCTCTTTTAAATAAGGGAAATGGGAACAGGAAATAGTTGCTGTTCAACAGAAAAAACTGAAGTTAGTGAAGATGAACAACATATGTTTAAATTACATCCAAAAAATCTAAAATATTTAGACAAATGGAAGATGGAGTATCAGTTTTCAGGAAAATTAGATAAGTACCAATGTCAGAGGTTGGTAAGGGACCTGCGCAGAGTCGCAGGCAGTAGAGTAAAAGACCAAAAGAAGGTGGGTTTTCCACAGGCACAAAAATGGCTTGAGGAGGCAAATAAAATATATCTTAGTAAAAATATGGCTACAAAGGATGATTCAAGTGCAAATTCCACGTTTTTTGTTAATAAAGAAGGCGACGAAACCTCCGTATCTACTCTTTGTAATCCTTCCGCCCCGCCTTTTTTGTTAATAAAGAAGACGACGAAACCTCCGTATCTACTCGTTGTAATCCTTCCGCCTCGCTCTACCTCGTGGAAGATGCGGCGAAGGGGGGAGGGGCGGTTGATCCGCCACAATACCAGGAAAGTGAAAAAGAAAAGGTCCCCTCCGCCATTTATCCTCCGCTACCAACTGTAACATTGCAAAAAACTCCTGGCACTTCTATAGAGTTACGAAACCGAAAGGTAGGGGGTGGTGAGTGGAGAATAAAGGATAAGTCGGTGTCAGATAGTGAGAGCAAATACCCTTTGATTCAGGTAGCAAACCCACAGGCAGGAATGGACGGTCAGGGTCCCACAATCCTGGTTTACCGCCAATGGACCAAAGCGGACATTAGAAAAGCCATAGAAGGAATCCCCCACCCAAAAGACAACATTAAGAAATTCGCCGATGACATGCACGGTATGCAAATAAGTTATAAACTTAATAGTATTGAATGTGAACAGGTACCCCGACAGATTTTAGGTCCTGATTGGCACCTTATCTGTGGAAATTGGAAACCCCTTACGGAGGACGGGAAGCCTCTTGGTCATGATACCGTGGAATTTGAGAGGCAACTTAAAATGTTACTTGAGCGGGTTGCAGAAAAATGGAAGGCACATGCGGACTGGACACACATTAATCAATGCGTACAGTCCGATGACGAGAAAGTAGATCATTACTTACAGTGTTTAACTGTTATTTTTAATGACCATAGTGGCATAGAAGTGCCCACTAATCAGGGGGCAGACTCATCATATGAACAACAGTTAACGAATGCCTTTTTGAAAGGGTGTAGATCTCCGATTAGTAATTTTATTACTAAACATATGACAGACCACAGAACAGCACGGTTACAACCACTGTTAGAATATGCTAGGCATGCGGAGAAGTATATAGCGGATAAAAAGAAGAAACAAGCACAGACCCTCATGGTTAATTCGGATGGCACGATTATGTTGCTGCAAGGTCAACCTAATAGGGGCAGAGGAAGGGGCAGAGGCAGGGGGCAAGGAAGTGTAGGACACTCTGAGGATTATGAGGGAAGGGTAAGGAGGGGGGAATGTTTTAAGTGTGGCAAGAAAGGACATTTTGCAAGAGATTGTCGTAGCTCGGGACAACCGGGTGCTTCACAAGCACCGGCGCAGTCCTCAGCATGACTATATGACGGTGAAGAAGAGTGGCCAGGGCCACCGGATGAAATTATGGAAGGTTATGAGGAGGAGAATGAAGAGACCAAAGGGGAATGTGCAGGATGGGAACATGAGCAAAGCAGTTTTTCTGCTGATGGAGAATATCAAGTTGTCAATTTGACAGCATTAGCGTCAACTATGCAACTGGAGGTGCAACCTGTGATTAGTTTACAGGTTGAAGGACAAGAAGTAGAATTCTTGTGTGATTCGGGAGCAACTAGGACCTTGCTAAAACATACTGCTGTGCCATCTGATGCAGCCACGAGTGATTATGTATTAGTAAAAGCGGCAAATGGACAGATTTATAAAGAACCGCTGTCTCGACCGCTGTGGTTCACAGACCCTCAAACAAACCAGACCATTAGGTTTCGTGTAATTATTTCACATATTTGCCCTGTTAATTTGTTAGGAAGGGACCTAATGCATGTTTTTGGTATAGCTGCAGTCCCCACAGCCCATGTTATACAGGCCAAGCGAGTACAACTTGAAGCTGCATTTTTGCAAGAAGGACAGGGAGATTTGACAGGGAGATTTACATTACTGGTACAGTAATGATTTGGTCTCTACAGGTCCTCAGAGCATAACAAATGACTTACTAAATTTGGCCTTAAGTAAGTATGGTCATCAACCACCAGTGAAGGCAGAACAGTTGCACTGTACAATGTACTATAGGAAATTGATAGGTCCTGATACGGTATATGAAACACTGTTTTTTTAAATATAAAATCACGAAGATTGTTTTAAAGCAGCTGTACTGGGATAAATTAGGAAACTCTGCAGCCACATGCAGTCTCACAAAAGATATGCTGGCACTTTTTAGGAGTAATCTTACACCGCATGTATCTGTAACGAAAGAGGAAGAACAGGTTTGGGTCTCTGTAGGTAAAAAGGTAACGGAATGGAGTACCTTGTCGGAAGAACAGTTACAAAGCAGGGGGGGGTTCAGGTACAAAAGTTGAATTGGGTTACGCAGGCTACACCTACAGTACATTTGAGGGAAGATAGGGTGTTGCCCAGCTGACTTTTCATACTGAGTCCGCAAGAAGAAAATGATTTGCGGACTATACCACAGTCTTTGTGGTCGACTGGGCAGCATGATATAGGATTAATGAAAACAGCAGGTGCGGTCAAAATCACACCTAAATCTGATTATAGACCGCACAAATGACAGTACCCATTGAGCAAAATAGCAGAAGGAGGAATTTCTTCGGTAATTGAAGCATTACTATGGGCAGGGGTCTTGATCCCGTGCGCAGATTCACCGTGTAATACGCCTTTGTTTCCAGTAAGGAAGCCGGACGGAACTTGGAGGATGGTACAGGATTTACAGGCTGTTAATACAGCCATAGTACCAAGGGCCTCGGTAGTTCTGGATCCGTCTGTCCTACTGAATGATATCCTTCCCACAGACCAATATTTTACAGTTATTGATATCAATAATGCATTTTTCTCTATCCCATTACATGAGGATAGCAGGTTTTGGTTCGCCTTTACATTTATGGGCAAATGCTACACATACACACGATTACCTCAAGGTTACTGTGAAAGTTCTACTGTATTTTCTCAAGAAATGTCAGTGAACCTGGCTCAATTTTCACCGAAGCATGGAAGCCATCTATTGCTGTATATAGACGACATCCTGCTGGCTGCCCCTACAGAATCTGCCTGTAAAACGGACTCCCTGCGGCTTCTACATTTTTTAGCAGAAGAAGGACACAAGGTAAATAAGTTTAAATTACAATTTTGTAAACTAGAGGTACACTATTTGGGTTATTTAATATCTAACCAAGGCAGGCAACTTGATGGTACTAGAAAGGAAGCTATTCTCCAGGCACCTATGCCCCTCACAAAAAAGGAAATGATGCCATTTTTGGGGATTACTAACTTTTGCCATAGTTGGATACCTAACTATGCTAAGGAAGTAGGTCCTTTATCGGATCTGATCTTTGCACTCCCAATGGCGGCAAATGATCCCATTTCTTGGACGGATAGGTCCATTCAAACGTTTACTCAGATCAAACAATTGATAGCAAGTTCAGCAGTTCTAGGTTTCCCTGACTATTCTAAACCTTTTATTCAAATGGTGGTCTGTAAAGGCGGATACATGACATCCGTCCTGTTACAGTCGCATGGGGACAAACTCACACCCCTGACGTTTTATTCAAGTAAATTGGACGCTGTTGCGCGATCATTACCACACTGCGTGCAGGCAGTGGTGGCGGCGGCATTGGCCATTCAAGCTTCGGCGACACTTATTTTATTTCATCCACTAATCTTGTGAGTACCGCATTTGGTAGCAGTGATTCTGCTGCAGAATAAGTTAACTTTTCTATCTCCAAGCAGACACTTATCGTGTATGACTATTTTGTTGTCTCAACCTCACATGACTATAGAACGATGTACTACCCTAAACCCGGCTACTCTCCTCCCCACACCGGCTGATGGAACTCCACATGTGTGCCTGGACATGATTCATGCGAATGTTTTACCTAGACCTGACCTTAAAGATCAACCCTTACTAAACACTGACTGGACCTTATTTGTAGATGGGTTGGCCAATAAAAATGAGATAGGTAACACCCAAGTTGGTTATGCAGTGACAACTGGTACACACATCATAGAAGCTAATCCTCTCCCCAGGAACTTGTCCGCACAAGCAGCAGAATTAATTGCTTTGACCAGGGCATGCGCATTGTCGGAAGGTAAAGCAGCCACTATCTATACAGATAGCCAGTATGCTTTTTCTACGGTGCATGTCTTTGCCCAGCAATGGAAAAACAGGGGAATGGTTACTGCTTCGCGGAAAGAAATCACGCATAAAACCCTCATCTTGGATCTTTTACAGGCTATCCAACTACCTAGTAGGCTAGCAATTTGTAAATGCGCGGCCCACACTAATGCTAAAGATCCGGTAGCACTGGGAAACGCCCTAGCTGATAAAACCGCTAAGGAAATTGCTTTAACATCCGCTTTTGCACTTGAAACAGACCTACAACCTTCAGATAATCTTAATTTACACACCTTACGGGTCATGCAAGAATTAAGCACTAAACAGGAAAAGCAAAAATGGATGAAATATGGGGTGACACATGAGCAGGGGGTTTATATGGGACCAAATGGTAAATACGTTTTACCAACAAATTTATTTCGTTATGCTTCCCTCATTACTCATGGGCCATCTCACAACAGTCCAGCAGCTATGGTTCAGGTAGTGCAACAAGTATTTTGGAGTAAAGGATTTGTAGCATATGTAAAACGTTTTTGCCTGTCTTGTCTTGTCTGTGCTCGTTTTCATGGGCAGGGTGGTATACGTGTTGCACCGGCAACCTTCCCAGTTCCACCCTATCCCTTTCATACCATCTGTATGGATTTCATTGAACTTACCCCTGCACAGCAGAAAAAGTTTGTATTAGTTATCATTGATGCGTTTTCTAAATGGGTTGAAGCATTTCCCATCATTCATCCGGATGCTTCAACAGTGGCAAAAATTCTAACGAATGATATTATTCCACATTTTGGAATTCCAGTATGCATCTATTCTGATAATGGCACTCATTTTGTTAATCAAGTTATTCAGAAATTGGCTGTTGTTTTCAAAATTGACCTTAAACACCATTGCGCTTACTATCCGCAGTCAGCTGGGTTGGTTGAACGTCGTAATGGTATTCTCAAAAGTAAGTTACGAAAACTCATGGCCGAGACACATCAGTCTTGGATTACCTGCTTACCTTTGGCACTCCTCTCCATGCAGACCACACCTACCTCCAAAGGTATTACGCCATTTGAACTCCTTTTTGGCCGCCCCTATTACGTCCCGCAATGGCAAGGGATATTGCCTGCGGAACGTGAGGGGGGTGAGGAGTTAGCAGATTACATGAAAAAATTGCTGACAAAAACTGAAACGCCTCTAACAAATGATTGCTTTTCAGATCAACAGAAGAGCAGAATTCTCGAAGTTAAGCCCGGAGATTGGGTCTGGATCAAGATAATCAAGAGAAAAAATTGGGCTTCACCAAAGTGGGAAGGTCCATATCAAGTGCTGATTTCGACTCCTACTGCGGTTCGAATATAAGAACGAACATCGTGGATCCACTTAACACATTGTAAACTGGTAAAACAGTTTGAGCTGGACAAAAATTTAGGTCCCCCTGAGGAACCTTAAGAAGTGACAAAGGGGGTGGTATTTAATTATTTTTGAGTACAATTTTTAGTTTTAATATTTTTGTGTAGTTGTGTATCCATTTTAGTTTTCTTCGAACAAAGAAATGGAGTATTTCATACCTGGAAGAAGACAAAGAGACAATGATAATACACGAGAGCAACCTTTCCCACAGAAATACTGTACAGTAATTTTGTTAACAATCATTGTGGTTTCTATGTTTTTGTTTTGGCCCTTTTTATTTTCAGATACTGGTAGTCGAACTAAGAGGAGCACGACCTGGCATCCATCTTTTGACACATATCAAGCTATTAAATATGCTTATGCATCATCTCTTAATGTGTCAAATTGTTGGGTATGTACTGCCATACCTACTGTCCATGGAGGACTAATGTTAAGTACGGTCCCTTTGGGGGCAAATGAAACCTGGACAAATCTAATATATGAGACTTCTAATGTCACTTCAAAAGACAGAATAGCCTTGCAGCTGTTCGGTCGACGAAATGGAACTGTGTGCTTTCAGAAATTTGGTAAAGTTAAAGTAGGATGGAGTTTTTGTAATATAACAGTTCCTTATAAATATAATAATGACTCCACCTACTGTCACGCCACTTATAATTCATTTTGTGAACTCATGCAAAGAACATATGAAGAAGTAAGAAATGATTCTGCTCTTTATAAGCAATTAATAATAATTGATAAAAAGGTATTTTATTCTGAACAAGATTATGTACACAGCAATGTAACTGCTAAGGTAGAAAACTGTTATTTTATATGCGGCAGAAAAGCTTATAAGTGGCTACCTGGTAATTGGTCAGGTAGCTGTTTCTTGGGATATTTGGTACCAGCAATAAGACATGTATATGCACTACCCCAAGGTAAAATACGAAATGTATGTGCTATTAATAAACCTGTTAATCCCATAGGTAACATTGATGCATCCTGGATCTATCATCACAATTTAGCCCACAGTAGCAGCAAGGGGCTATCACATATGGACTTGGGTGATGATGTTATTTCTGGTGCTGGTATTCTTCCAGCATATGGGACAGTAAAATCTATCTGGGAACTCAGAAAATTGTCAAAATTGTTAGAGACTCTGAGTAATGCAACTTTTTCTGCGCTAGAATTGGTGACAGACGAATTGACGGCAATGAGAACAGTAGTGTTGCAGAACCGTATGGCGCTCGATTTCACCCTAGCAGTGAAAGGAGGTACTTGCGCTCTTATCCAAGAGGAGTGCTGTTCGTTTATCCCGGATAATCAGCACGAAATTGAGAGTCATCTCGAAATTATTCAGAAGGTGTCTGAACTGACAAAATCAGGACAAAATCTATTGACTGAATTCTTCCAGAACTGGTTTGGAAGTTGGGGAAGTGTTTTATGGACATTTTAATTGCTGTATGTGTTGGTGCCATTATATTCTTGTTTTTAGGTTGCTGTTGTATCCCATGCATCTGAATGTTGATGTCTAATGTAATAACTGCCAATATGACAAAAGCTTACTATTTTGGGTACAAAGGATACGAATCAAATGAAACGTATGACCAGGATGTGTAGTGAAATATTTTGGTGATAAAAAGTGTTGTTAGGGGGGAAATGTAATAAAATTCTGTATGAACAACTACTTTGTATCAGGCATAATAAGGGTTAAACTATCTTGTGTGCAAAGAAAGAATTTTTAAAAGAACTGTTTGACCTGCTTAAACAGGCTGACCATGAAAGAATATGCAGATGTTAACCTGCAGTCCGAGAAAGAACAGAACTTGGAATTATCTTATGACCCTTGCATATTTCTGTCTTAGCTGAAACTGACCCTTGCATATTTTTGTCTTAACTGAAACTCAGTGTCTGATAAACATCTTGTTGAGTATGTGTGTGTACGTGCAGAAGGGGCTATAAAAACCCCTGCAGTTTGTACAGAAGTTAGACTGCTGACATTCCACCATCGATGTGGCAGGTCTCCATACATATAAATAAAGCTTTTATTTGCTTATCGAAATCGCTGTGTTTCTTCTGGTGAATGTTGGAGAAATAAGTGTTTTTCTTTTAACAGTGACATAGATGTGAGGCCTACTGCAGAGGAGTGGCCACTTTTGGCCAATGCATCTGTCCCTCCTACATGTCCAAGGTATGTCATACTGTGCATTTATGTTCCTGAAACACAAAACTGTGTTCCCACATTATTTCACACAACATCCATTTGCTGTCTGGTTGTTTGACAGGCATTGTTGACTTGCAAGGGCAAAGTAATTACTTCAAAGGTGAACAAGTTTTCTGTGCATGCACGGACATCCACATCTTCACTGCAAAGAGTGCCTACAGAGAGTGTATTTGAGGCTGTGAACCCCAAGGTTGTAGCAGCATGACCCTTACTTTTCTAGAGTTGTACATTGTCACATTTGTAAGTATGCTATTGTGATTCTGCCTAATAACAGGATTATGGTTCATGCAAGTGTCACATGCCTGACAAAGCAGCATAATCAATCTACCATGTTATCCCACACTGTCAGGTACTGTTTAATACTAGTAGTATTATGTGTAGCATCCTTGCATTTGTGTTTGTGAGGTGTCTTGTGTTTAGGCATGTTTCTGGTAAGGACCTCTGCATATGTGACTATGTGTGATGTAGGGTTGTGTGATGTAGGGTTGGGTGGAGTAGGAGGTTAGGTGTGCATGTTGGCAACCCTGTCATTGCCATATGTACTGACTGGTGTGAAAGAGCATGGATTTAAAGTTTTTAATATAGTTGCATCTTTCACACATTGTGTTTGTGTGGAGTAGGAGTACAAGGTTGGGGATGCTGTCCACATCTCTTCAGCAGTCATTGATAATGCCATTAGCAATAGATTATTGCTGGTGTATACGTCACAACAAGCCATGGTTATGCAGTGGCCTGACAGATGCTTAAATATAACATGTTATTACCTTTATGGTGTCATCTTAAGGTAAAACAGTACCTGACAATGTGGGATAACATGGTAGATTGATTACGCTGCTTTGTCAGTCATGTGACACTTGCACCACAGAGTTCAGTCCTGGGTCCTCTCCTGTTTGGTATCTACTTCTCAGAAGTACAGGCTAACACAGAAGGTCTTTGGCTAACGAAGTTCACAGATGACTGCAAACTAGGAGCCATAATTGAAACTCCTAATGATGTGGACAACCTACAAAAGGGCCTCACTGAGACAGTTGCCTGGTGTCAAATCCATGGCCTCAAGCTCAATGCCAAAAAGTGCATTGTCATCCCTTTTGGTAAAAACTCTGTACCCATGAACTACCATATAGGCAGTAGTCTACTTAACACCAAAAGTGTGATAAGAGACCTTGGGACAAAGGTGGACAGTAATCTCTCATTTGATAATCACATCGCCACAGTAGTCAGAAAATCCTTCTACATGGCACACCTCATCACAAAAGGTTTCTCATCCAGGAAAAAAGAGGTCATTGTTCCCCTCTTCTTGTCACTCATTACACCCATTATAGACTACAACACCCCTTTTGGTATGTACCTCACAAGACATCTACAACACCTAGAAAGGCCACAGAAATACCTCACAAAAGGATTACCAGACTCAAACAGATGCCCTACGTAGACCATCTAAAAAAACTCCAGTTTTACTCTGTCAAATATCGCCTAGTCAGAGGTGATCTCTGCCTGACATACAAAGCTATGTCAAACCCAGAGCTGTTGGACATGCTCCACTTAGAGAAATCAAAATCCCTCTGAGCTACATGCTCTAGGGATCAAAACCTTGTCACTACAATAAACAGAACATGATGGAGGGATATATTCCTGTCCCAGAGACTTCCCATACTCTGGAACAAACTACTTATCTATATCAAAAAAAGCTCCTCATTAGCACTCTTCAAGAAAAATCTTAATGATTGGATGGGAGTTGGAAATTCACCCCAGGATCACTTCTGTGGCTCTGCTCGACAGGGGCACAGGAAAATAATTGTCTTGGCTGGTGAAAGCCAGGGTACCTTTTTGGCTAGGCTTATATAGGCCCTAGGGCCAATAGCCTAGTACCTACCCATGAATCTATGAACCTATGCATCATCTGGGGCAAGTGGGCGGATCAACAAACAGGCTGCGGCCTACTTCTTATCTTGAGCTTGGTGCTAACATTTTGCTTTTGGTGAGAGAAAAAGAACAGGAGCTTTGTATCCCAGCAGAGTGAGGTCATGGTGAGACCAGCAGTAATAGTAGTCAGGCAGCAGCAACTCAGGTGTCTCCCCTATTTTCAGCGGTCTTAACAAGGTAATGGTTTGTTTTCAGTAAGCATTGCTTGATTAGTGTCTAACTTCAGAATAACTGCCTAAATACAGTATCCTTAACTTCACCTTCAGTGTTTGACAGTGCTGTGCACAGACTCAGACACCTTGGATGACATTTTTCTTGGAAACCGTGATGGAATTAACTCCCATACTGTGTTGCACACAGGACAACCAGCATGCAGTGACAAGCACTGTCCCCATAGTTGCAGAGCAGACACTTGTGACATTGAGTGATATTCTCAGTACAACCATTTAATCAATAAAAAATGATCTGTTGCAATGGATATGAGGTTTTCCACTATTACCTTTACCACCTTGGTGGATATGGGCATCCTGAGGCAATGTAGAAATCACCACTTCATTCTCAAAAAAAATTATATGGTATGTGAGAGATGTGAGAGATGTATATACAGAATGTCACTGGAGGCAAACGTCTCACATAAAAGTATTCCTAATGTCAGTAAGGTACTCAGAGGTACACATGCCGCACCCATCACACAAAATTCAAAGCAAACATGAGCTGAGGCACTGACATGTAACCTTCATAAATCACAAAGACCTCATAGAGAAAGTCCAGATAACAAATACCCTCAGCAGCCCCATATGCATGCTGTAAAAACGACACACATATCAGCACTTAGAGCTACATCTCATGGAGGATCAAATTATAAGCCCATAAGGCAAGCTGACACACAATCCAACATTCTAGTCATTGCAGACTTCATTGTTAGACACACTGATGTCCCTCTCACCAAGCTGAATAAGGAGAAATGCATGGTCACTTGCTTATCAGGGGATCTGATCTGCCACATTATATATGCACTCATGTCATTGGACCACAAGTAACACAAACTCAACACATCAGAGATATAACTATATTAACAGCCTGGAATACATGCTCTCTCTAGCACACCAGTCAGTACATATGACAATGAGCAGGTTGTCACCATGCAGACCTCACCTCCCACTTCACCCAAACCTATATCACACATACCTACATATGTAGAGGTCCTCACCAGAAACATATATAAACACCAGCAACCTCCCAAACATAAACATAAGCATGCTACACATAATACGTTCACTGCAGAAGGCAACACACATGATAGTTCTCACTACAGTCTCTCACCTGTCAAGCTCTTAAGGCAAAACGGTAAAACAAACATATTATTCATATGGGATTCCATTGTGACACGCACAGATGTTCCTCTTACTAGGATGGATAATGAGGAGGTCATGGTCAGCTATCTGTCAGGTGACATGATCCACCATACCACACATGCACTCATAGGTTCATAGGTTCATAGGTTTATACTAGGCTATCTGTGTAAGGCATATTAGGCTTACGCCACCCTTATTATAAAAAATATACTGTGCCCATTAGTTTGCTGTGCCTCTGTCCAGCAGTGACACAGAGATGATTCCGATCTCCCACGCTACAGATTCCTCTCCCACAGTATCCACACAATCTTGAACAGAGGTTTCTCTCTACGAGTGCTCTCCACGATTCTGGATTACTTGCATGCATAGGGAGTCTGCTGAGTGATAAAAGGTCTCTCTTCCAGCCTATCTATATAGTTAAGTTCGTTGCTCTAGTGGCTTTTGTGGTTTTGGATTTTTTGAGTGGATTTGGAGGTGGAGGGGTGGAGCATGGCCATTATTGGTGTATGTCAGGCACCTTGTACCTTGAGCATGCGGTATGCTGTTGAGAGGAGCTGCATTTAGATCTGGCTGAGCATTCTTCAATCTTTTGGAGTCCTTTTATCCTTTTTGAGAGGAACTTTTTAGGGTCTCTTTTGTCTTTGGGGTTGGGTGAGATGATGATGGTGCAGATGGGGCACCATCATTGGCCTGATAAGTGAAGAGAGTAGGGAACAATGACCTAACTAGATCTGGATGAATATCCTTCATGATCAGGGTCATGATCAGGTGGGCAATGTAGAAGGTCTTTCTAACCACTTTAAGCAAAAGAGTGTGTCAAAAGAGTGTACCAGACCAACCTGGGTCCCTGGGTCCTGTCAACCTTTTAGCTGATTGCCACCCTATTGGTAGCTTGGGGGTTACCTTTTTCCGAAATCCCGGCGACTATACATTTTTATACATTTTTGGCGTTTAACTTCAGGCTGGCACCAGCTATCTGTTTATCTGTTCCGTGAGTCCGTGTCCGATCCGTGGTTCCTCCGATGCACTTTAGTTTGCTCGCAGTTTGCAGTGCTTTGTCAATAAAAGTCTCCAAAAGTCCTCCCTGTTGGGCCTGTAGTCTGATGCCATGCCAGGGAACAAGGGACCGAGCCCTGTGGGACACCACTTGTGACAGGCTTGGAGTCTGTGACACAACACAAGCGCCAAGCAACTCTAACCCTGTGGGTTCTGTCCTTAAGCCAGTTTGCAACCCATCTTGTGACATATGGGTTTACATTTAAGCTGGTAAGTTTTTCTACAATACCCCAAAACAGGTAACATTGTGACTGTCATAGTCCATGTTGGTGTGAATGACTTGAAATGCACCTCTCTGGAGTATATGTCGAGAGACATGACTGAACTGTCGGACTATGTGTCTCAGGCAGGTATGCCCCTATACCTTATGCTGCATTTTAATTCACCTAGGACAATGCCTCAGTACAAATGGAAAATGATTGACCTCAATAATAACCTCAGTTTCTGGTGTCATTCTAAGGTGATACAGTATCTGTCAGCCTGGGATGACATGATCAGCAGACCCCGATGCTTTGCCAGACATGGTTCTCAACTGTCACCCCTGGGATTTTGACTACTGGCCAAGGCTCATGGCACCCCCACAGTAACTTTTTTAGGCAGTGTCTCAAGGACAAAATCCCAGATGTGGAAATTATATATTAAAACAACCTTAAGTTTATGCTGCTAAAGGCTAGGTTTCTTAACATGAAACTGCACTCACTGGAAGCAGTCCTCACATTGAAAGACTTATACATTTTTGCAGTGATGGCAACCTGGATCATGCATGTGGGGAGCACCCCAACCATATCAGCCAACACCTCCTTCCACACACATTCAGACAACAAAGTGAAGGTGTGAAAATTTAAGGAGGAGGTGTTTCCATAATTATTTCAAATGAATACACATCCAGATTGGTTACACAGTAGGATTCCCTGAGAATACTTCAGGTGTAATTAACTGTTGGTAGGACACCTATTCAAGTCAGTGCCAGCTACATCACCCCTTCTGTGGACTAAGACAACCACTCTGCCTATTTGGATCTATTTGAGTTTATTAACATACATCCAAACACCCTGGCTTTGGGTGACTTTAAATACCCATCCATTGAACGGGTAAATTATTCATACAGTTACTCATCTGCCCAAAGGTTCCTCGACTTCATTCACTCCAGTGCACTGGACCTGCTGGTTAACACCACCACAAGGGGTGCCATCATCCAGGATCTGGTGCTTATCAATATGGGGTGCCAGTCTACCACCCCCACTATGAGGTCTTCCCTAGGAGATCTGACCACAAGTCAGTCACATGTGAATGGAGTATCACATGCCCCCCCCCCCCAACCATGAAATAAACTAAAACACTTCTCCAAATCACATAATTACCTTGTATGGGATGGTATAAATAGCTGTACTGCTCTCTCTCCCACCAATGGAACTGGTAACTATGGCCAGGTCTACACCAATGTGTCATACAAACAACTGTTTAACTGCATTGATTTGGCCATACCTGATAGGACCAAAACAAGCTCCACAAGAAAGAACAAACCTGCCTGGTGGACAATTGTCATTTACAGGCTTTACAATAAGGGGAAAAAAATAGCTGTCTAAGAGTAAGAGGGAGTGAGTCCTAAACTGGAAACACTCCCTACTCAGCTTAAACAAGCCAATAAGAGTTATTGTGAAGTCCTCCCAAGCAAACTATGAATTCAAATTGGCTTCCTCCACAAAGGACAACCAAAAAGTGTTATTTAGTTACATCTGTCACCTAAAAGGTCAGGGCCAGATCTGTGCCAAACTGGTATTTAATTATAACACATATAATGAACATATGGACATAGCTCACCTGTCAGCTGACAGGTTCTGTGAATATCTCAGCCCCTGGCCTTGCCACATGTACCCTATGACATACATACCAACTATCCCCTACCTTGTATCTCTAAAGAGCAAGTCAAAAATGCACTCTCTAAGGCCAAACACACAGTATCTATGGGACTTGATAACATCCCAGGCTTCATTCTACATGGCCTCCAACAGTAATTAGCAACACCATTGGGTACACCTTTCAAATATAGTCTAAGCACTGGCTTTGCCACAGATGAGTGGAAAACAGCCACCATTATTCCCTTGCACACCGGTGGTGCTTCCACTGACCCCAGGAAATATAGAGCTATTAGCCTGACTAGCCTTATCTGTAATGCTGGAGTGAATCATCATGGACCTTATCAACAAAGATACAGATAAGCTCCAAACAGCTGTCCTTAGTCAGTTTGGATTTGGCAAAGGGAAATAATGCCTGTGAAACATTGTGCACTTCTTCAAGACAGTCACCAAGTATCTGGATAAGAGGAAATTTGTGGATACAGCCTACTTAGATGTAGCCAAGGCATTTCACACTATTCCCCACTCAGGCATCATTGACAAAGTCATACAGCTAGGTATCAACCTGTATATCATTAGATGGGTCACTAACTGGCTCACTGATAGAACCCATATAGTGAAAATAGTGGAATCCACCTCCAACAGCACATCTGTAACCAGTGTTGTTCCACGGGGATCTGTCCTGGCACCTCTACTGTTTGGAATGTAGTTCTCCAAAGTCCAAGCTAAAATTAAAGGTCTGTGGCTGACAAAGTTTGCTGATGACTGCAAACTGGGAGTGGTCATAGAAACTCCAGATGATGACAACATCCTACAAGAGGGTCTTACACATACAAATCATTGATGCCAAACCCATGGCCGTACTTTTGATCACCATGGCTCCAAAAAAGGCATTCTATAGTGATCACCTCATAATTAAGGCCATCCCACTCAGAAGAGTAGAAGTAGTTATAATCTCTCTGTACTCTCCCCTTATCAGGCCAATAATGGAATAGAATGTCCCTTTTGGTATGCACCTTTTTAAGCACCTGCAGCAATTTGAGAGACCACAAAGGTTCCTCAAAAGGATAATTCATGGTTCTAAGCATCTGTCCTCTGTGGATCATCTGAAATCACTGTCACTTTATTCTGTTTCATGCAGACTACTCAGAGGAGATCTATGCCTTGCATATAAGGTAATCTGTAACCAGGCTTTAATGGAAATGCTACATACCTGCAAATCAAATGGTACATGGGTTACTTACTCTATACACCTTATCCTGGTATGTGATAGTAATACAACATGCTGGAGGGATAGATTTCACTCCCAGAGGTTACCACACCTTTGGAATTGACTCCCATGTCATGTCAAGCAGAGCATCGCATTGGTCCTCTTAAAACACAATCTGGACGAGTGGATGTGTAATCGTAAATTCACCCCAGGGGTTCCACGTGTGTTCCTCTTGGACAGGACTAATTCTTGCTGATCATGGAAATAAAGGTAGAACTTGGATAGGCTTGTAAGGGCACTAGTCTACTAAGTTCCTGTGATCCCATGATATGACCCAGTCATAGTCCATGTGGGAGTACATGACCTGTGACATACCTCCCTAGACTATACTTACAGATGCTATTTGAGCTCTCAGAAGATGTCTGTGCATTCACTGGCACATGACTTAAAGCCACAGAGTGCACAACAACAGTGCAACTTTATTATGCCTTCCACACAGTTAGGCCACCTACTTCACAGACAGGGACTAAAGGTGGAGGTGTCTCTATGTACATCAAAACTAAAGATACCTCAAGGCTGGTCACACAGGACAATGCACTTGAGCTGCACCTGGTTCATATCACAACAGGAAAAATCCAGTACTTCATTCACACAAGCTGTAGGCCTTCCTTTATGGATCAGGAAACCTATATTATTTATTTAAATTTATTGACAACACTAGCCATCCCATGCAATACCATATGCACGGGTGACTTGCAGTATCCCACTATTAACTGTGAATCCTATATGACACCAAACATACTGGCATAGAGATTCTTGGATTTTGTAAACAGTAACTTCTTGGACCAGACAACCAGTACACCAACCAGGGGAGCAACCATACTGGGTGTGAGCATTGGCAATATGGCAAAGTCATGCACACCCTGCACTGTAATGTCTTTCCTGGTAAGGTCCAAACACAAATGGTCTCCTTTAAAGTAGAAATAAAACATGGACCAAAATCTACACATGGAATAATTAGGAACTACTGTAGGGCTGACCTCCAGCTATTAAGTGATACACTGTCCAAATCTCAAGCCCCCATAAACACTAAGAACACTGCAGCCTATGCAGACATGCTGACAGAAACTCTTTACAAGCATGTTACTAGTTGCATAGAGGCAGCCGTACCCACCAGGGAGAAGTACAGACCTAACTCAAAATCAAGCCACCTTGACTGGATCACAGAGTCGATAGGCTGTATAGCAGAAGGAAGAAACCCATTGCAAAATATAGGAATGCAGCACACAGCAGGATAAAAACACTCTCAAAATAAACAAATAAATCGGAGGACAAATGAAGTCTACCACAGCCAGATTTGATGTAAGTTTGGACTACCAGGTCAAGGACAACCACAAAGTATATTTCAGCTATGTCCGCAACCACAAAGGTAAGACACAACTGTGTGCATATCTCATTGTAACTGGAACTACCAATAATGAGGCAGATGATATAGCAAACCTCCTGGCTCTTAAATTGGGATCCAACATTACCCCTTTCTCCCCCTCAACCTTCCTGTGGGAAATAATATCAAATATAATTACCCCTACTATCACTTGGGATCAGGTCCTTAATGCTCTCTCTAAGACCAAGTAAACCTCATCAGTGAGCCCAGACGGGTCTATATTATAAGCTCAAAAGCTTAAAAAAACATTGAAAACACTAACTAGCAAAAACACAGGACAGCAATTTTTTTCCCCATTGAAAAAAATTGCTGCTCCGCAAAAAAACAAACAAACAAAAAACAAATACAAACACAAAATAAAGTGGGGGGCTTTCCCCCACACCCCCCTACAAAAATATACCAACTCTGAGATTGAACCACAGTGGAGGAAATGGCAAAGTCCCAAAAACAGCCCAGTGATTTGTTTTCCCTGGGAAAAAAGTGCTGTTCCGTGTTTTCGCTATTTAGTGGTTTCAATGTTTACAGCTCGATAAAAGAGCATTCATTCTTTTAAGCTCTCAAGCTTGTGATATAGACCTGGCCCAGACAATATCCCAGCATGGCTTCTGTATAGCATGAAATATGACCTTTCAGGGCCTCTGGAATTAGTATTTCACTGTAGCCACCAAACAGGCATCATGCTTTATGAATGGAGAACAACAACAGTCACCCTTCTGCACAAAGGTGGGCCATCTACAGACCCTGGAGACTATAGACCCAGAAGTGTCAGTAATCTGATATGTAAAGCCATGAAAAGTATTATCCTGGAAATGATCACTAGAGATGTAGTACACCTACAGACACTGGACCAAACCCAGTTTGGTTTTGTCAAGGGCAGATCATGCCTACCCTACTTGGTGGACCTATTTTAGAAGGTACCAAAAGCAATAGGTGAGGGAAAACTGATTCAATCCACCTATCAAGGCCTGACAAGGCATTTGACACTATAATCCCATTAGGCATTGTTGACAAAATCAAGAGGTTAGGTACAAGCTAGTATGTCAGCTGGTGGATAGCCAAGTGGCTGACAGGCAGGATCCAGGAAGTTAGCACTGGAAAGCTCGCTTCTACAATGAGACCAGTCACCAGTGGACTTCCAAACAAATCATTCCTCAGACTGCTCCTTTTAGGCATTTACATCTCCACAGTTATGGCCACTGTCAGTGTTCTCTGGCTGACTAAATTTGTTGATGATTGCAAATTAGGTGCTGTCATTGCATCCCATACTGGCACAACTGTTATCCAGGAGGGGCTGACACAGATGTACAGTTGTTGTCAGAGCCATGGACTAACAATAAATGCCAAGAAATGCACAATACTATCCTTTGGGAAATCATCCACCTCTGGTAGCTATCACATTGACAGCACACCTCCAACAGCTGACCCAGTAGTCAAGGATGTATGGACAAATAGATAGTCATCTAACCTTTGGCTCTCATGTGTCTGTAATACTGGGGAAATCATTTTATGTTGCACAACCTATAAATAAAGGTATGGCATGTAAATCCAAGGAAGCCATTGTTCCATTGTATTTGGCATTTATCAGATCTATCATTGAGTGCAATGCCACCTTTGGTATGTAACTATAGAGGCCTATCTGACAACTGTAGCATTCACAGAGATTCCTCACTAAACCACTACATGGTGTTGTATGTAATGTGTCCTGTGCAAACCACATGAAGGCCCTATCTGTGTATTCTGTCTTCTACATGCTTTGGAGGGGAGGTGTGTGCCTGCCATACAGGGTGGTGTCAGACCCCACTGTGGACCTCCTGCATATCCAGAAAACAACTAGCACCAGAATTACCTGTTCTATAGACCTACACCTTGCCTGTGGTATAAAAAGGACATGTTGGAGAGACAGGTATGTACCCAGAGACTACACCCTATGTGGAACAGACTCCCCATCCATGTGAAGCAGAATTCAACCCTAATGCAAATCAATTGCAAGTTACACAAATGGACAATCATACATGGTATAGGACCAATATCTCTAATGGACACAGAGAAAGTTTAGATGGTTCATCTCCCATGCTCTGGCTTGTAGATGTTTCAGCTCCAAAAACCCTGCTTATACTTATTAAGGGTATCAGACTTTGACAGTGTTTAGGGTGCATGGCTAGGCTTAAAGAAGTCATTGTGTTCATTAGCCTATTAAACACATATGAACCTATGAACCCATGAACCTATACTGTTTTACCTTTCTGATGACATTTTTTTTCTGTGCTGACATTCTGTCCTGTGCTCTGATGTTGATGGGTAGATTGTAGATGCTTACCCATAGGTGTGTCCTACACAATCCTGACAATAAAACATGAACATTTCCATGAGACACCTGTCATTGTGTGATTACACAGCCATTAAAACAGCATCTATTGTAATGTATACACATTATTATGGTATACCCAATATAAATGGTAACATATAATATCTGCAAATGACAAGTAAAAGTAGCATGTTAAAAACAACAATGGATGAAGCAAATTCATATTAATGTGGATAGTCACCCTGTGCATCAGACACATAGCTTTATTTCCCTGCATCCATAAGAAAGATGATATGGATGTTGACACAGGTATCATCACTTGCACAGTGTGTTGGGTGGGAGTGTAGCAGGCCTAGCCTGACCCAATAGGTAGGGAAGCAGGCAAGATGGACTATAGAAATGTGGCATGTGTGTCTCTGTTGGTGACCTGAATGTGACAGTGGTGTGTGTCTGCATGAACACTGCCAAGCTCAGTGCTAGCCCTACATGTCTGTATGTTGGACAGCTGTGAACTATGCATGGTAGAGTTGACAGTTCAGCGTCTCTTCCCCAAACATGTGAACTGTCTACCATGAGTTGCACTGGCACCTCCATGTCCAAGGTCAGATGCTGTACTACTGAGGGTGACTGCTGTCTGCTGGGAACATGTCCTTCACTGGAATGCCCAGGACCATGAGTCCATGGCCTGCTATGTCTGGGAGTGAATAGCACAGTCCACTCTGGAGCACTGAATGTACTGCCACTAGGGATTGTGATTGTGCATGGCCATGTTGACTCTCAGCAGATGTAGTTGCTGACCTACGTCCATGAGGCTGACACTCAACTCCAACCAGACATTCCATCACAGACAATGTATGTTCAAAGGCAGATAGTGTGTAATCTGTCTCAGACCAACATCTTTCCACTGTGTCAATCAACCATTCCAGTGTATCAGCAACACAGTGGGGGCAGTCACCAATGTCAGAGTGTGCTGCATCCATAACCCTGAGCATTCATCAGGATTTCCTTTCTGAACATGCCTGTGCCTCCATGATGGCCCTAAGCAGATGCCAAGTGACACAGGATGAGACACCTGCAACAGGTGGTGGAGGGACAGCAGGCTTCCTACGAGCACCTCTATCAATCCGCTTGTGTGGAACCCCGCCAATTCTTTGGCTAGGCTATGGCCAGTGTCAACAGTCACTGCAGCCACAGTAGCCACATTTCCCTGTTCAATGTCCCCACCCTCCAACTGTCCAATATCTGTGGCCTCAGGGGACTGGTTATGCATAGGCATACTGGCTGTGTACGGTGCTAATGCGGGCAGAAGAGGGATGTCAACCTCTGTGTCAGATTCAGCTCCTGCAACCCCCAGCTAGGCCTCAGTTTGGCCACCATGATCATCAGAGTCTGAAGGAACACTGACATCAGGTTGTGAAGGGACAAAGACCAACCTCTCTGGTCACCTGTGATAAAAAGGAATAAGCAATACATTAATACCTGCACTAGTATGCTCTGCAGTACTATGTTGCAATATATGTTAAGCTGTATACACTGCTGTCACTATTACTCACTTGGATAACTCACAACCTCATATAGTAGGACACGAGGACATTATTTTGTAACCCAAATCTGTAATTATTTGGAAATAAAAGTTCTTTAAACAAAAGTCTCATGAGCAAAACATAAATGATGTACACTGTTGACATTCTGCAGAACTCTGCACAGTTGACAGTTATGGCAATCTGTGATGTCCTGACAATACAGTCAGATAAATCATTGTGGTCACACCTACAAGGCATAGGTATGGGTGTAAACTGTGTACAGTCAGCAAATATCTGTACAATTGGCAATCATGCAGTCAGTACATCAAGGATGACACTTGAGTGAATACATCAAACTAAATCTACATCTCTGACCAAACAGTTTTGTGCTTACCAGCAGCAGGAGCACACCCTCTTCCAATTCCTGACAGTCCTGAAAAGGTTTGAGGGAGAGGTAATGTACACAGCACCGCATGCTACAGTATAGCAGGGGTAATACATCCAAATATCTCACATTTACAGCAGCTGCTATGTTAACAGGTATGTGAGTCACAATCTATGCATGAGCTTAAAAGTGAAGCTATCCCACCATAAAACACCTGACACCCACGTAAAACTATGTATACTCTGACATACTGAATGCTACAGTATTCCATTGCTGATCCAAGTAACCATACCTGGACAGGCCTCTTGAGTATAAACAGTGGCACCCACATCCACGATATATTGAGTCATGGATGCTTTGGAGCTGTCCTGTGTTGCAAGGTTCACCAGGAATTCTTTTGTGGCTGACAGAGGTTGCTCTGCTGCAGGTCCACTAGCAGTGACCTGACAATTCCTGGCCACATCTGTTGCACATCTACAGCTGAGCTGATCATATCTGTGGCATGGTGTCACACCTGCACATATGTTCGATTCTGGTGACCCACGGCATTAATGTTATGCACCAGTTCATCCCACAAGGCTGCAAGCTCTTGCCTATTTGCCCTCCCTCTGGACAGCAGGACTTGGTAGTGTTGTCATAAAGCCCCAATAATGAAGTCGTTTTGCATCTTGCATGCATGATATCCTCTGAAACAGAAATAAATGAAAACATGTCAGGATCACATATGTGGGAGTACAGCATGTAGAGATACAGAAATAGAGGAAGCCTGTTATTATTCCTCATTTGATTACACATCTCATATGCAGCAGTGTGCCAAACATACAAAGGTTGTGGATGCAAATAGGATAGTAGCAATAGTGACCTACGCATGTTTACATCATCAGTAGGGTAAAACTAACCTGTCTCACAATGGTCTAATCCTAGCTCATGTTCCATATTAGTGGGTGAACAATCCAACACTTGGTGAATTCTGCTTCACAATGATAGGAAGAGCTGACATTGAAGGATCAAAAAGTGATGTTGCTTGAATGCTTGGCTGCCACAAGCCAGTTATTCCTGTGATAACTTTTCTGTCACCTCCTGCTTAAAACCCAAAATGCCAGAAGGATCATGAAGCCCCACTTTCATGGTCTGTATTCATACTAAAAATCAAGATCAAGCGAGCTATTGCCCTTCTGCTCCACTGGAGGATTCTGTCCTCCCTGAGCTCGCCTTAAGACACCTGCATTACTCTTGGACAGGTGGACTGCCCCAGTCAAAATCCCGACCTGACACTGTCCCCAGAGTGGGTCACACCCAGACGCCCAGCAGCTTGGAGCCAGACGTGAGAGCCCCGGTGAGGCTCGACCCCCCGCTTCACTGGGTAAGTGAAAAAATGATATGATCACACACTCAACACAGGAGCCCATTGTAGTGTGCCCCATAGCAGGAACCCCCCCCCATAACATATGCATAAACAGTGCCAACCAAATAGCAGGGTACTACTACTACTGCTAACAAAGGCAGTATCCAGGAGACCTGTGTACCTAGTTATCACACAGCATTATACCCCTGGTGTACTCTACAGCCTCGGTAGGTGTAACACAGCTGGAGATCACTGGCATGTCATCAATACAGTTCTAAGAAAGGCTTACTGATGTAATCCACATTCCCCCTAAGTATATTCAAACATATGCAACATGTTGGAAACTCCTCTTTTGAAAGATACAGATATATAAGTAGTGTGACAATGAGTTAACCATAGAAAGTAACTTTCGGGCACAGTGGTTCCCCTAGCTAGGAGCTTGCCTTTTTAAGATGGTTCTCATAAGCAGGTGATGGCCTCTGAACCAATCTGTGGTTTAGGAATGCTAAATTCAACATACATAGCTGATTTGCATTATAATCTGCCAATCCCATGCAACTATTCAGCAAGATATAAGGCATCAATGTAGACACAATCCCCTTTCTTATATGTTGTGGTGGAAATTACTAAGGTATATCAGCACAGAGAGAATGTTAGTAGCAACTACTTTTTAAATACAGATGTGTGTGCTACAGGCTGCTGCTGCTACAGGCAGTAGATATAATCAGAGAGGCTGCAGAATGTGCAGGGCAATGACACTTAAGAGTAACTGTGGGACCTGTGGCAGCCTTGGTTTACAGCCAGAGCCTGATTGAGTGAACCCATCCCACTGGAAATTAAGGTATGTGTTTAAGGTGAGTATGTTAGCTAGATGTATCATTAACTGAGTGAAAAACAGGATGCTTGGTGTGTCCTAGAACAAGGTAAGGGGTACATTAACCATTATGTCAATGAGATGGATAACTACCAAGTTATGTGTTATGTCATGGTAGTCATCTGGAACGCGTGTGCTGGCAACCCTTGCTTCTCTAGTATGACCTCCATATATCTATTTTAGTTGTGCAGCTGCGGTGGTGGTGCTGCGGTAGTGTTGTCACCTCACAGAAAGAAGTTGTCCTGTTTGAGTCTCAGCAAAAGTGTCTTCTGTGTGGAGACGTGTGAATGGGCGTACCTTTGTTGAAGGTTGTGCGTCAGAGCTGGCAACTCGGTATGTAAAAATCTACTGCCAATCATTAGCAGACTGGAGTTCCGCTGTGGCGACCCCTAACCGGGAAAAGCCGAAAGATACAACAGTTGTGGTTGTCTGTAATATAAATAGCAAATCATTGTGGGATGCAGTCTGATATGACTAGGCCTCATTTGAATCAAAAACTTCAAAATCCTCTGGGAATTTATATTAATCTATAACCTGACATTCTGTGCACTTTCTAGTGTTGTAATATGAATAGTTTAGATATGGTCCTATCTGTAGGCCTTTGACTTCTGTTATTTAGAAGCAGGCATCAAACTGTACTAAGACAGTCATACATATCAGAATTTGTACTGGTGATGTACACACACACACACACACACACACACACACACACACACACACACACACACACACACACACACACACATGCATTTTAAATGCTAGACACATCTGTATTTGAACCCAGGACCATGCAGACCAAAAATTAATGTTTTCAAAGCATTTAATAGATTGAGCTACTGCATCACTGTTAGAGGAGGTGTATTTTTACATGTTGTAGATATAATTGAATACTTAGCTGCTGTTACATAACTCACTTACATTTATTATTATGTGTATGGCTTTATAGTGACATATTTCTCTACCAGAGTTCCAGCTAAACTCCTATTTTCCATTAATCTTCTAGCAGATTTGCGCGATGCGGCATGATGCGCATCATTGCTTAAACACGCTTAATGACAAAAAATTCCAATTACTATGTTTTGCTTAAAACAGCTGTTAATCAAGTGGCTGTGTGGCTTGGTAGTTTGATGCACTGCTCTTTAGATGCAATAGTACTTCGTTTAAAATAGGGCACAGATGTAACTTTTGAACGTAATTATTTTGTTTTCAAATACATATATCAATATACCGCTATTTAGCACAGCTTGGCAATGCTGTGCGTAGCACAGTATCGTGTAAAAATTCTTTAAAGAAAAGAAAAACTGGGGAGATAGGACACTGGTGAAACGTGGTGCAAGCAGGGGGAAAACATAGTGAAAGGCAGGTAGGTATATGCACGAGGGGTGTAGAAAAGAACCATAGCTATCCATTCCTTCAACAGCAACAATTGTGCACTTGCAAAGATTTTTAGCTGAATTTGGACTGTCACCTCAGGGAGAGGGGTCAGGACAACATAAGTGCATTGTCAAGCCAATTGGACCAAATTAAGTGTGTACAGTGGACACATGAGCGAAATGGAGGGTTATGTATGGGACGATATATATATATTTTTGGGAGACAGGTGCCTGATTTTTTTTTAAAGAGAAAGAATGGAATGTTGGGGGAGGGGGAAGGTACGTTGAGGAGGTAAGGAAGCTTTTTGCAGCCAGACAAGACAGACAAGACAGCAGACACGTTTGGTGTGTGACACAAGAGGGGGGGGAGTGAACACATTTTTTGGGAGGGTATTTTGAAATCCCAGTCCCATGGACATCAGACATGGTAGCAGTGTGACTCAGGTCCTCCCCCATAAGACTGTCAGCACTGCACCTTCACTGGTCTTGTGGAGGCAGTGGTCGACACTGTCACCTCGGGTGAGACTGCCCCACCAGGATGGACAGCATATCCTCCATCTGGTGTAAGTGGGCACCAACAGTTTGGTACACAAGCCTACACATCATGCCTGGTAGTTGGGCTTCGGTGATAAAAGCACCTCTTCCATCTCCACTCCCAAAGGGTGACCACCCCCAGCCTGTGAGGCAGAACTACCTGATGGAGCAGGTAGTGTAGGCACAGCAGAGGGGGTGCCACCAGGCTGTGGTCCAGACATGCTGAGCCCTGGTGCCTTGGCTGGAAGAGCCAAGGTAGATGGATCACCGGGAACTGGCCTACCTTGTCGCTCTGTGGGAAATGAAATATAAACATAAGGAAAAATAAACATAAAAAATCAAAAAATCCAAATCCATCAGGACCACGAGAGCTAAAGACTTAAACCTCGGCACAAGTATGAATAGGATATGCTGGAGGGATAGATTCATAACCCAGAGGCTTCCCATGCTTTGGAACAGGATCCCAGTTCGTATTAGGCAGAGCCCCTCACTGACTCTCTTCAAGAGAAATCTTGATGAGTGGATGGGAGATCGTAAGTTTACCCCAGGGGTCACATCTGTGTCACTGCTAGACAGGGGCACAGTAAACTAATTCTATTATATAAGGGGACCTTCACTGTGTCACTACTAGACAGAGGCACAGTATTCTAGATTTGTTCTGTACATTTTTGTACCATTTCATGGGGTGGCAAAAGCCACATCACTATGGCTAGGCTTACAAATGCCCCAGGGCAGATAGCCTAGTACTATACTATGAAACTATGAAACTATAACCAAAACAAATGTAACTAATAACATAAGAGAAAGCAATAATGAGTAGTGGAAACAAATTGAAACTAATACAATGAAGAACATGACAATAAATAATGTAAATTAAAGTTTTTTTAACAGCAAGCAATATTAAATTATAAATAAGGACAACATAAGAGGTAATTACAAAGAATATGATAATATCAAATGACAATAATAAATATAATTAATAAATAAAATAAGAGAAGGGGTGGGGTGACAGAAAAAAGATGAACATTAGTTACTTCACATATACTATAACTACACAGACTACATCTACATACTTCTAGATATGTTAGATTTTACTTGTGAGAACACTGACTGCTTACATTGTATAGGTGATGTTGAATGTACATAGCTCTCAGCCTGTTAACATGGGAAATTATGGACCAAGCCATACATAATGGTGATACAAAGGCACATCGACAGGGAACATTTTTACATAGTGTGCTCATACAATAGTAGCAAGGTGTTCTGATAACAGATTTGCCATTAAACTGAATTTCAAGTAATGTGCTATATCTGCAAATCAAATGACCAGACATATGGGCCAATATTCATTACATTCTGCAAAAATCGTGACAGTTGAGAGGTATGTCCATGTACACTGATTAAACTAGACAGCTGGACATTTCTCATTTCACTGGTGTGGGATTAGAACCCACAAGCAGTGACTACAGGAATACTGAACATTTTATTTAAAAAAATAAATTATCAGACCACCATCTCTTTTAAAGGTGTTATTGATTCATGTAGTGTCAAATAGTGTATTTACACACATGTATAGCTGTGTAGAAGTTCTGTTACCTTACGTATTTACTCTGTTCATTTATTGACTACAACCTGCAACATATATCAGACAAAATGAGCAGAACACAATAGTGACCCTTACTCTGGGTATTGCACAGCATTTATTTATGACATATGTTGAAACATATTAACTGCTTTACATTTATCATTTGGCTGGTATCAGACTAAAATCCACAAGCAGAGACTACAGGAACACTGGACATTTTATTTGAAAAAAATTATCAGACCACCATCTCCTTTAAAAGTTTTATTGATCCACGTAGTGTAAAATAGTGTATTTATGCACACGCATAGCTGTATAGGAGTTCTGTTACCTTACACATTTACCCTATTCATTTATTGACTGCAATCTACAGTATATTTCAGACAATGAGCAGAACACAGCATTAAATCTTAATCTGGGTAGACCACAACATTAACTGATGTTTGGAAGCTATGCTACACAGTACTGCAAGCTTACTTGCTTTACCTTGCTTTACCATTTCAGATATGCACTGATACATTAATGAAAATGTATGATGTCCCAGGTGTTTCATGCATAACTATTAAGACTGCAGTATCTTTATTTATTTTACTGTATTATTAAGCTATGCATTAAGTTATTACTTTATTGATTTTCTTACATACCACGAGCTTGCCTCATCCTGGCCAAATGCCTTGCATGGGACTGGACATTGCAAGCCCTCTCTTCTGCAGCTGTGGTAAGAGAAGGAACCCATTATGCATACCAGTTTTGCACAAATTCAGCTTGTATATTTATAAATTACTAGAAAACATGCTTACATATCTGTGGGGAGTGCCTATCCCATGCTTCTTAGATTCAGGTATCCAAGGCTACCCTCTTCCTTTGATACAGGCCATCATAATGATTATGACATTGCTCACCAGTATGGGTGATACCAGTTGCACAGGTCAGGTCCCTGGCCAACTGGTCCCAGGCCTCAGACTTACACTCTGAGCCCTGATAGTCACCCTGCAACAGCCAGGGTCTGCGATGTCATACCGGGAGTCCACTGAAAACCCTGGACTCCCACAGATCCCACTTTTGTGCTCTAAAGTGCACTCCCTCATCGACACCAGCAACTATACTCACAGTCAAGGTCAGGCTCCAAGGAATGATGTGAAATTCCTGCCTATTGGCCTTTAAATAGACTGCATTCCTGCTCTTGCACGTCATACTGCAGCTATCAAAAACATGCCATGTTGCTTAGCATCACGCAAACTCACACAAACCATTTTTAAGTGAAGCTTAGCAATGCACAAACTGGAAAAGTCCGTTGACCATGTTTAAGCACTGCTTAGCATCTTGCATCTTTTCTAAATATAACAATTATTTAATTTAAAGTCAATTGATGTTTTAGTCACGTGACACAGTTTCACAGCACTATATATAAAAAGTATTACTGCCCAGGACTCCAACCTGGGACCTACTACACTATAGATCATGACTCAACCAATCTAGGCACTGGGATATTGAAGGGCACTTGTATATCTTCAGAAATACTATGAAGGTGTCTGTGAGCATAGCACAGCTTTGCTGCATGGGTTTGCACATTGCTAAGCACTGCAGACCTACAACAACTGAATACATCCACTTTCTATTTTTAGCTGATCAGCTGATATGTAGTACTTTAGAACATCATGCTATGTTTAGCTAAGCAATGCAATACATCATGCAAGCATGCACATGTAAAAAATATTAAAATTAAATGCATCTGGTTTCTATTTTCAGCTGTCTAGCGGATGTCTAATGCTTAAGTACACGGCACTACGCCTAGATAAGCTATGCACCACAACGTGCAAACAAGCACATGAAAAAACATTATTCAAATTGAATGCATCTGGTTTCTGTTTTTAGATGTCTAATGGATGTCTGATATATATGTGCACAAAGCTAAGCATAACTATGCAACGCACTGTGGAAAGAAGCACATAAATGTAAAAAAAAAATACAGTTTACCCAAATAAATTGTCTTATACATCTTTCAGTCAAGGTTAATGGGCCAAAAGGTATATAGCTGCACTGCCAGTTTTACACGGATTCCATATCCGTGTTGTTGTGACCTCCCTTAGGCTCATTATAATTAATATGTATGGCATGCTGCCAAGGGGGAACCATGGCTGTGTACATGGATACATTGAGTGTAGGCTCCATACAGAGCCAATATGGACTTTATTAAATTCTGGGGGACAATCTTAGAAAAGGACCCAGGATTAGGTAGTATGGAACTATTGGAAATGATATGGGATAATAAAGAACATAGATTCCAATCTGAGAAATTAGGAGTTTTAAACTATTTGCCCATCCAATGCTAAGACATTTGAGACAGGATATTTTGCCTGTTGGAGTCTCTAAGCTGGAGAAGAATCATAGACAATTAGGTTGGCACTGGATAGAAAACACAACAGCACTCCACCACTGATCACAACTGGTAACTACAGATGAATCCTATTGTGGGACCAAGCTACAGCTGATTTTGGACTCCCAGATAGACTAAGAATCCAGTATGAAAGTCTGATGAGAAGGATTGGGTTGATTAGTTCATGAAAGATTAGGAGAGAAGATTGACCATTTTTAATACAAAGAATAATTAATCACAGAGTGGGTAAAACAGGATATAAGAATCTGATCTCCCAGATTAAAAAGAAATGATTATCCCCCACTCAAAAAAAACACATAGTAAATAGTGAAAGAGAAAGCTGAGAAAGATTCTTGGATTCAGAAATATCTGAAGCACAGTGGGCAAATATAATGCTGATAGCCCATGTGGCAATCAAAGCAAGGAAGTTCAGAATGTTTTGGTGGAAATGTCAGCCTAAATTATTTTTACACTCCAACTAGGCTTAGTCAAATGTCTTCAGGAGTAAAAGGGATTTTTTGGAGATATTTGGAAGGGGAGATGGGATCCTGGGAGCACATCTTCTGGACCTGCACCACCCTAAATGAATACAAAAAAAAATCAAGTAAATGGTAAATTAGTAGGACATACACTGTTCTCACCAAGAGAGGCCGCGGTGGTGCAGCAGTTAGCATTGTCACCTCACAGCAAGAGGTTCTCCATTTCAATTCTCCGCTGGAGCGCCTTCTGTGTGGAGACTGCATGTTCTCCCTGTGGTCGTGTAGCATTCAACGACATGCAGGTAGGTGCGTGCGTGAATGGGTGTGCCTTCTTTGAAGGTTGGGCATCGGGCTGGCAACTCTGCACCATAAAAATCCACTGCCAATCATTATCGGACCGGAGCTCTGCTGTGGTGACCCCTAACCGTGAAAAGCCAAAAGACACAGATACTGTTCTCACCAAGAAACTGTTCTTTATGGGAGCTGGAGAAAAAATGGTATATGTCCCAGAGGTTAGAACATTTAATATGATTACTATTGTTATTGGCAAAGAAAGAAATTATGAAGAAATGAAACAAACACCCCATCCTGACCCCCACACCAGCACACACAATATATAAATTAGAGGCAGTGGTAAAAAGCCTAAGACAAGAGTCAAAAAGGTATCTGTAAGCTAAAGGCAGTAAGAAAATGCTTAGATGGGCCACATGGGTTCACTATGGGGGTGAACTGAATCACTTAAACTTACATATCAGTTTATAAGTTATTGCACAGCATGGGGTGTCTATGATTTAATGTATAATTGCAATATAACTGAACTTTTGTTCTGGTCTTCTATGTATTTTTCTTTAGCTAGATTATTTTTTCCTTATTTTATTTATAACATAAGATAAATGTAAAATTGAGATGTGTTAGTAATGAAGTGTTACTGAATAAAATAAATATTGTGAGAAAAATAATTAAAGGATCTTTGGGAAAAATTACAATTAACAATGGCAGAAAAAAGGAAAATAATTTTAGAAGTAAATTGATGCTGACTTAGAAATGCAGCTATTGGAAAACTTTGCAATGTAAAGTTGGTTTGAGCAAAAATAATAATCATAATAATAATAATGAAATAAATCTTCATTTTTATTTCAAGGAAGAAATAAACTATGCCCAGGATTTAATGTTCAAAGGTGACATAATAATTCATATCAACTGAGAAAACAAAGGCTTTAGAGGATCCATGAATCACATCTGACAATAGTAATGTATAAAGAGTAACAGATGCAATGTTTTGACCAGGGATGTTGATTTAAATTGAAAAAAAGTAGTGCAACAACCATTATGTTTACTATGTTTATACATCACCGGTCTTAAGAAACGCTAGCTTATCTAGTTTCATATTATTTGCTGAGCTGAGAAGGTTATAGATTTGTCACAATTCAGATTGTTATTCTATGTTCTTTGAAATGACCAAACTGACAATCATAACAAGTTTAAGTATGATTATTGCATTAAAGTCAGAACTGCTGAGGTTATAGATCCCAGATATTCTCATATCTGACAATTATCCACCACAAAGTATAAGGCAGGAATTTAGAAGATTTGTGTGTAACTGAGGCTTCAAACATATACCATGCAGTCCACCTACCTGCAGTTTAATGGACAATAACTTGAACTATCTGAACAGATTATAAAACCTCAGCATAAGAACTGTATTAAACGTTATCAAGATGGTTGGAGTCTGCGAATGTAGGCGAATGTAGGCATATTCAATGGCAATGAATCAGTCTTTCCCCATCTGGTGATGAGCATAATGTTGACAAGCAAATTGCTTTCTTTACATTATGGATGCCTAAAAATAAAGCTAGTGGAAGCAGCACAGCTAAGTTCCAACGTGGCTTATAGGGAAGGTGATAAGCTGTACAGAAGAAAAATAAACAACTGAGCAAGACAAATCCATGGAATTTTCAGGAGGATGACTGACCATAACAGTACAATCACTTCTGAACGAAATCACTTAAACTTACATATCAGTTTATAAGTTATTGCATAGCAGGGGTGTCTATGATTTAATGCATAATTGCAGTACGACTGGACTTTTGTTCTGTTCTATGTATCTGCAGTCTAATGGACAATAGATTGAACTATCTGAACAGATTATAAAATTTCACGGTAAGAACTGTATTAAAAGTTATCATCTTTTGAGTTTGGGAATGTAGGCATATTCAATTGCAATGAATCAATAAGGACTTTGATAGTGGGAATTGTATATTCCTGATGTTCTGCCTCCAAAGAAATATATTGTCCCAAAGGAAGACCAGATATCTACCATAAATAGCATAGCATAGTTATATTTCCAGATACAGCAAGCTGCTTTAGAATGGAGATAGATACACAGACTGCTCCAGTCAAAAATTACTCTGAGGACTGAAAAGACCCAGAGATTAACAATGCTGTTCCACATACATGCATCCCTGCTCCTACACATGCAGGACAACAACAGCTGTCACTGGGCTTGAGTAGCCATGGTGCATACCCTCCCTAAAATGGCCACCTGCATTCAGTGTTTGTGACACTTCCATCCACAATATCACAGTGGCAGGGATAAGTGGATAGGAATCACATTCCTCCCCCTGAGAATAGACACCACCCACCGTCCATGGCAGAAATATTAGTTACCTGAGCTGCTCACCTGGACAGTAGTCATGGCTTTATGTCTCTACCCCACTGGGCTGGCTATCATTGCACTTCTTCTAAGGAAGAAAAGGAATAAGCAAGGTTAGAATATTTAATATTTTCAACAGAAAATATTTCTTTTCACTCCAGTAAAAGCTCAGTGGACTACATCTACATTTTACTTTGACAGTTATTACATCCACATATAATTCGCTGTCTCGCAATATTTTAATCAGTTATGTCAATATCTTTGTTGCAATTATGTTGACTATATCAGTTTATCTTTTACTTACTCTCCAGTTCAAACTAACATGAACTATGTAAGCTTTACATTTCTATATGTATCTCTGTCTCTTTGTCTCATCTCTCTTGTCCATCTTCCCTCTCTGTAACTGACCTTCAGCAACCACCAGCTCCTGTCCTCATTCAGTGGGTTTAATGGACCTTAGCCTCCCCTGCTCTCAATCTGATTCATATCGATGGCCAGTGAGGAGATAAAGGGATGCCATGGAAACATCATGTTGCTGTCATGGAGTGTCCACTAACTCCTGGCCCCCCTGCAGCAGCATTGACAGCTCCTGAATCCTTACCATCTGGAGGTGCACGCTTACTTCCAACCATGCACAATCTCCTGATTAAATGGCTTATCACTTACGTAACACAAAGCTCACTGGGTTCACATGCTGCTTATTGCTATGAGCTTAGGCTGTCTCCCTCACCCCAGGATGGCTAAGCCAACACTGGCCTCTTACTTCCATCCTCCCCACTGCTGCCCTGCCAACATCCATGCTGCCAATCAAACATGGCTTTTCTGGGGCACAGTAAGACACATCCCTATGTGTCATGGGGATGCTCTATCTTACCTGTATAATCTCTCTCTGTCTCTCTGTCTTTCTATATCTTGCTAGCCTGTGATCTGTACCTCAGCCTGTGTAAAATAATGAGAAAAGACATGATAATAATTACTAGAGGATGTTGTGCAATGTAACATGTACTCAAGAAATGCACTTCAGAGATCTTTCAGCAGTAGCAGCATGTTTCAAGTGGAAATTAATGAAGGTGACTTACTGCCAAAAGGTAGTTTATAGTGGGCTTTTATATCATAAAACGTAAGTGCGTGAAACTAAATTGATCTTTTCGTTGTGTTGAAGAAATTTGTTAAGATGGAGCAACATGTCAGAGTGTGTGTGTGTGTGTGTGTGTGTGTGTGTGTGTGTGTGTGTGTGTGTGTGTGTGTGTGTGTGTGTGTGTGTGTGTGCGTGTGTGTGTGTGCATGGTGGTAATAAAGGTCTATGGAATTTCAGCTTTATCTGTTAACTGAGAAAAGCAAAGAAGGGCTGATGATGACTGCACAATGCATCAGAGACATAACATGCATACTTAATGGAAGATGTGGATTACTGAGGTACTACACATTGACATTTTGATATGACACAGTTTGCAGGGGTGCCAAAATCCTTTCCTACCACAGCAAGTGCATAAGGAAATAAAGCACACAGACAGACAGATACACCTAAAGACATACAATCACAAGCATATACACATATAGCACTTCCAGACAGACAAAATATAAAAACACTCACTCACTCACTCACTCACTCACTCACTCACTCACTCACTCACTCACTCACTCACTCACTCACTCACTCACTCACTCACTCACTCACTCACACACACACACACACCTGCACGTGTACACATGCAACTTAATGCATTTGGTGCTGAATCTTACTTTTAGTATATAAACTTTCACAACCACAACTAAGAAGACACAAAGATAATGGAATGGCTATGCACACAGATATCAGCTTATGTGATTGTAACTTCAAGGCCAGGTATGAAGACTTTATATGTTGCATCTCAGATGATGTTGCTCTCCGTCATCAGATGTTTCAGCATGTTAGCCTCTTCCTGAGTCAGAAGGTTACTTCTTATTCTTCTTTTCAGAAATACTGCTCTAAAAGTTGTTTTCCAAGAAATGCCATTTCAGTATGCAGTGCATGTAGTGAGGTGGACATGAACTAATGATCTCATGACATTAATCAAATGTTTTAGTAATGCAAGTTTTCAACATTTTCATATGGCTTATAACAAAAGCCTCTCCTGGTTGTCGACATAATTTGGCAGCTGCAAGGTCTAAATGTGCATCACAATGCAAAGAGTACACTAACATGTTATATAATAATTTAATGATGCAAGGGTGGAAAAAGATGCTGGTCACTTTTTTTCTGGAATTCCTTCTGATAGTAAAAATTATGGTACACAAGAATGTTATACTACAGCTCAAAGAGCGAGCATAGAGGTTCAGTGCATATTGTTTCATTATTAGCTTATATCACTGGTCAGTCTGAAAAGGTAAACTGAACAAAGAACTTTGCTGACTAAGGCTTATACTTTTTTTTAATTAAAAATAAATATTACACACACACAGTTTTCTGCAGACTGAAGAATTAAAAACTTTGGGTAGAAAGATGACCTTTGTTCTTTTGACCCGTGTAAGTACTCTTTTTAGATAGTTAATGATTCCTGTAACATATATGAGCTAATAAGCCCAGGTACATCTCTTGGTACAAACACATGTGCACACGTAATGACCACATCCACCTATCATTACATATAGGTGACCACATAACTAATATATTTATTCCAAATATCATCTCTCTCACTGGACAAAGGGTGTGGTGACTCAGGGAGTTAGATCATTATTCTGTGTGAGTTTGTACTGTCTTGATTCACTGTGCTACTTAGCGACAGCATTCATTCAAATGTGGCTGATTTACAATACCATCTTTCATAGGTTCATAGGTGAGTACTAGGCTAATGGCCCTTGAGCCTTTACAAGCCTAGGCCATTGAAGTGACTTGGCATCGTGCTGTCCGACATTAGTTCCCAGTGCCTCTATCAAGTAGAGTCACTGCAGTGATCCCTGGGGTGAACTTTCTATTTACCATCCACTCATCAAGATTTCTCTTGAAGAGGGCCAGTGAAGTGCTCTGCTTGACATGTATGGGAAGTCTATTCCAGAGCATTCTTTTTGAACAATAATGTAGAGGAGCCCAAGAAGAATAACGTTTTCACCTTAAGAGCATGATCACTTTCTGGATAATGTTACAATGCCCCCTATGATAGAAAATAGTTTTCTACACCATGACATAAACTATCCCTCCACTGGCTGGAAAAACAATATTTCAACCAATAATAGGGTACAGAAACTACTAGGCTTCCATGTATTAAACATTCTGAACAGATGGCAAGAATGCCAGTAATGGTTAAAAACATACTAGCTATCAGCCTGATAACCATCACCTTATAATCATCCTTATCAGCTAAATGTTACCCCACCCATTTTCCTACTGGTCTCAGAGCTGTGACATTCCTCGTATACACCAAACCAAACCTACCAAAACAAAGCCCCCTTTAAAGAGTTTTCAAAGGTCAGATATGCTGATCTGAACAATCACCTTGCATCAGTCAACTGGGAATGCAAACTAGACCCTGCATGTGCACGTGCACATTTGCACACACACACACACACACACACACACACACACACACACACACACACACACACACACACACACACACACACACACACACACACACACACACACAGGAATCTGACAACTCTGCTTATTGTCTTTCAGCGAGTGTCATTTGTGTAAAGTAAAATCACTGAAAAAAACACTTTCAGCACTAATAGACTTTACATGTTTTCACATTGTGGAGTGACCATGTGGTTGTCAAATACAGTTTATTGTATATAGGACCTTCCTTGGAAACAATTACTTAAATTTGCTGAAAGTATTTTTCAGTACTTTTGCTTCATACAGTGGCACTCGTGGAAGTTACCTTTGATGGCATGAATCCATGACAACCTACTAGTGTTTTTCTGTTTTCATAAAGTCATACCTCCTGAATGTCATATGTTTTGCAGAATATTCTTAACGTTGCCTCATATTTTTGCCCTGTCTTGTACAATTTTTGATTTTCTGGTACATCACTAAGGATTACAATCAGCCAATAATGCCAGCATACCTCTCAAGTGTCCTGATTTTGCAGAACGTCAATATGATTTTGTCTCATATTTTTTGCCCTTGTCTCAAATATAGTTCTTGATTTTCTGGTAAACCACTGAGGATTACACTCCGCCAATAATGCCAGACAGATCACACTCAGCTAATAAGTGCAGACAGTAGAGTTTTATTCTTATTCTTCAGAAAACACAAAATGTATTTTATTAACTTTCTGAGTGAATTAGAGCAACATTTGTAAATTGTTCTTGATTGTAGATCGTTGTCTCCCATCTTTTTGGCAATGTTTAGTATTTGTGAGCAAAGAATTTGAGGGGTGTCTCTGTGAGATATAAATGTAGTAGAACAGTCTATAATAATCTGAAAACCCATTATTAAACTTACAAAAAAAACAGCTTCAAATGTTATCTATTACAATGCGACAAACTGAGTACCATCCAAAAAGAAGTCAGTGAAATAATTAAAAGAAGAAAAATTACATTTGGTGTAAAACTTGCTCCAGGACAGGTAAGAATAATTAACACCTACTACAATCACTACTACTGAAGATGAAGTGAAGAAAAAGAACAGATTGTGAACAATCATTTTATATCAGTTATTTGGGACCATAAATTAGACCCCTCCCTTGCATCCTACTGGTGAACCATTCTCAGCCCTCTGCAACACTTTAAATAATAACACTGTTAAACTCATCCATGCTGAGCATAAATATAGTGGAAAGTTCCGGAAATAATCTAAATGACGGAGTTATCAAAACAAGAAATTATTAAGCTGAAAGGAGAGAGGACAAAGATTTCAAACTTTATACAACCTACTGCAACATCGCTAAGGTCAAGTGCATCCAAAATCGACTCAGAAAAACAAACAAAAGAAGGCAGGTTCAATATGAGATAAAACTTGCCATCAAGACTCATGAAATTACTAATGGCTTCGACAGTTATGTCTGAAAAAGGAAGGTAAGAAATAATACTGAAGTTTGCTATTAAGCTGATATCACCATAAAAGAGCTAACAGAAAATAGTAAACACACTAGCATAAAACTGTGGAGCAGGTTTCTGGCCAAAAAAAGTGATTTCTATCCATTCTTCCTCTCTGTGATATGATTGCACCCCAAATTACAATTGCAGTGCTCACCTCTGCCTTCAGTAAAGCCAGAAACACCAGTTCATTTGGACCAGATGAGATAAAAAGTAGACTAAATTTGTTCTGACAGGAATAGCGTAGCAGATTCTTTTACTTTCATTCATAAAATCGCTTTCAAGCTGTCTGTTTCACTAATATCTTGAGGTAGGCCATGGAGGCCCCAGTTGATAAATGAGGCCCTTCCACAGACCTCAGTTATTATAGACAGATCAGCCTCACACATATGATGTGCAACATGCTGGACATAATCATGGAACTTATTCAGACACACAGAGCAGAGAAAACTCTATGATCAATGACATTTGACAGAAGTGCACTCCACAAATGAGGCTACAGTAAGAAGGACTAGTCCATCACAAATAGATAAGGCTGATGGAAAGCCTTTCACCTAGCATAAATATTCCATCAAATGGGAAAGGTTTGATTTTTTTCCTTTTAATTCGGGTGAAACAGTGCCCCAAATGCTTCAGCCAGTCAGTTTACAGGTGATCCTGAAGTAAATTTAGGGCCTCTGTCACTCATCCATAATACACATTCATGTTTTACTTATTCTCATACAGAATACCTTTGTGAAGAGCAGCGGTGTGGCCACAGCACCTGTTGGCTTAAGGATTAACTTTCACAGCAAGCTTGACTGCCCTCCCTTTGTACCATCCATCTTAGCAGCATCCATCTTGGAAGAAAGATTTTCTTGGTGGTCATCACTTCCTTCTGTCTCAGGATCTAATAGTTGCAAGCATATAGCACATGCAGGGAACCATATGTAGGACTGGGTGACCCATATGACCAACCTATATTTCTTTCCACAAGTCATCTCCGAATAAGCAATCATTTCTTTCAAGTTTGATAATAGTTCTGAGCGAACACTTCACAACCTGGATATAGATCAGCTCAGGTTTATCCTGAAGAGGTGTTTCAGTTTAGGAAGGTACTTCCTCTGTTCTGAGAAGTGAAGGGGTAGCAGGTGCCAAGTAAACCCCGTCCAAGTGAATAACAACTGGATTAGCTTTTGCAATTATGTAGCTCACCACTCACAAAGTAATGTTGAGGTCTAAGGCTGCTCTACCACAGGCATGGTTGCTCTAATTACGTGCTTCATAATACTTTGACTGTAGCCATCTGTACTGTGCATACTTGGTCATTTGTTCATATCTTCACCAAGCATTTCTTCACTGGGCACAACCTAGGATAAAGAGACCCCTTTGCACCCTGCTAGAAATACCTCTGAGTAGACATACTTGCACTGTAAATAAACTGCACTTAACTGCTAAGGGAGTTTTCAGTGTATTAATCATTGTATACTGATGCTTGTTGCAGTCATAGTTTTCAGATATATCAAGCTGCACTGTTTTTCATATTTGCATCATGACCTGTAACAGAAAACCTATTGTGAGATAACCTTCCCACATATAGAGAGATATAATTGTTGTGCTCTGTGTTAACACACCACAGAAGAGACAGCTGACTTTACTTTCGAAGTGTATATTTATGTTTTTTTCAGACAGAAAGAAGAAACACACAGTATGTTATGCAGATCAATTTGCAGATAGTGACTTTCCATGGGAGGAGTCTGTCTCTGCAAGAGAGGACTAAGGTTACAAAAATACTTTGGCAGCTTTAGGAAAAGATGACTTTTTTAGCCTCTGTACTAGCTACCCTAAAGAACACTCCACAGCTAAACAAACTGACTAAATATGATGATATTGGGGCATAATTTGTTATTTTTGAAAGGTGTGCTACTCAGGAGAATTGTGATCAGCCTGACTGGGCTAAAACATTATCTTCACAGCTGATAGGTAAAGCATTTAAGGTCTATATGGAAATGGAAGGTACTGGTTACATAAGCTACCAAAAGCTAAAAAAAAATGCTGAGGCTGGTGTGTCTTTAAACAAAACAGTAGCATTCAAATCTCTGATAATCTCTGATTTAAAGCTTTTATTAAGCTATGGCTATAGCCTGACATAGAAAATAGAAGAGAAATTATAGATTTATTTAAACATTTGTTAACTGGGAAAGTCCGACTTGGAACAAAGCCAATTTTCAGTGGAGGCCTGGGGAGAAACGCTCCAGACACATGTCTTTGTAATGTGGGAGGAAACCCACAAGAACGCAGGAAGGACATGCAGACTCCACACAGAAGGCACCCCAGCTGAGAATCAAATCAGAGAACCTCTTGCTGTGAGGCGACAATGCTACTGCTGCACCACTGCGCCATCCAGATAGATATTTTAGCTGTTGAAAATTCAAAAAGGCACCTCTACGTTATTTACATATATGGTCATTCTAGAGTTACCTAAAGATTACTAATACATTGATCATAACAACTGAACGGTTATTAGCTAATGGGATACTGCTTAGAACTGAACAATACAAGCAGCCTGTAACTAATAATGTACAGATGTCTGGAAATACTCAAAGACTGTAATCATAGTATGTTTAACATGTGGGAGGTGGGGGCACATTACTAAAAAAGTTGTTTAATTAATAATGCTGTACCTGACAATAATGTGACTTTTGAAACAAAGTGCTGGGGATAAAAAAATGTTTTACCTATGAAGGCTGCGATTTCTAATTAAGATGTTAGTAATGACACGGTACTAAGGAAAAGTGCTTAAATAATCACTAGAACAGCAGAATCAGCATATTGTCTCTTAAGCTACTGGTCAAGCCAAATGTATGGTATTAGTGAATTGGAAGAAATTGAAGGGAAGGGGTTACTACTTTCTGGGTGCATGGTCACACTTGTTAAGGAACCTCATGTCTATAGACATAAAGCAAATAATAAGAGGACTATGGAAGCAGTGTGAGTATCATATTATACATGTAGTGATTCAAACTTTGTTGGGAAAAGCTACAGTAGCTATTTTAATACACAGTGTCTACAAGGCACTGTGGAAATTGTGTGTGGGGGGAATATCACAGTTAGATATTCTGTGGCCAGTCTATACCCTGACAAAAATGGGGAAGGAGGCAACAGTAGCCTGTCATGCTGTTAATAATGCAGCATCTTAGACCTATGCAAAATTTCCCCAAATCCCATGCAAATGGACCAAACTGAGAGGGCTGCCATATTCACCCCCATTTTTTGCTAGCATCTAAACAGCTACATAAAACATTGTACCGGTCTACTGTAAATATAATTGTAAAATTCAGAAATAAATTCCTTTGGTGGGAATCCAATATTAATGAATTATATAACAGAAAAGGAAAATAACTCCCTTAATTGAAGACTACACTGAAACATGCTAGAAAAGAAATTAAGAGCACTGTTAGAAAATGTAAAGCAAGGTAGGAATTAAGGTCACTACAGATACCAAAGAAAACTACAGAGCTTTCTTCAATTATGTCAAGAAATTAAGAAAAATGTTCAGCAATACACTGAGCTCATTTGTAATAATATCACATATTCTAATCCCAATGATATAGTCAATATACCATCAGACAAATGTACAGCTAACTTTTTCTCACCAACCCACTTTGCTTCACCCACTCTCCCTACAAAACTAGTTTCCCCTGCATTCACCTTGGAACAAGTCTTAGAATCCCTGCCAAATGCTAAAAATAATGTTTCTATGGGATCAGATAACATACCACTTTCATTATTTTGAGGAGATGGAGAATCCTATATATTTCATAGCTCCTGTGACCAATCACACAAACTCAAACAATGTCTTTATCACAAAATATGGTATAAAAACTATAAAAATGTATCTATCTCATCTAAATTTATGTGCAGCCCTCTTATCCTTGTAGATGGTTGAAGCAATACCATAAAACTTGGGTACATGTTAACCAGAGAAGAGAGAAGGAATAACGTATCATCTATCCACATATAAATTAAGGGAGAACACATTTTCTCTTAGCGGGTAAGATTTCCACCTCTCTTTGGACTTTTTCACAAGAATTACTAGGGATTCAATCAATGTCAAGCATGAAAAAAGTCCAGAGTGAAGATATTCTTATCTGGTACCACAGCCTTTCCTTACATTCTAGGAAGCAAGGACCTCATCTATATAAGAGAGAATTAATCATACAGTGTGTTCTGTAGGGTCTTAATAAATGTAACAACACTGAGAAAATATAGACCCAACCTAATATATCAAAGATCATTTGTATAGAAGTACCCATGACGAAGAAGTCATTCCACCGTAAGTCAAAGAAGATTTCTAAATTAGTCAGAAAAAGTGTTTTGGCAGTTCTGAAGAATGTGTTTTAAAAGTATGAAAGGACTTTATCAACTGATTTAAATGGTAATCACAGTCATGTTCAGACATTGCTATAGTGAACTGGGCAATACTGATTGTTACTTAGTTTACTCTGCATTTTAATGTCAGAAGTTCAGGACAAAACTAAGGGATTGTGGCTGACCAAGTCTGCAGATGACTGCAAAACAGGTGCAATCACTGAATCCCCAAATTATGCCAATATATTCCAGAAGGGTCTCACATAGACCAGCAACTGGTGTATTAGTCATGGTCTCAAACTGAATGCAAAGAAATGCATCATCATTCCCTTCGGCACAATCAATGTCCCTTCACATCATCAAATCAATAACAATACCCTAAGTATCCATGAACTGGTAAGGGACCTGGGATCACAAGTTGACTGCGACCTTAACTTCGACCACCATGTGTCTACTGTAGTAAGGAAAGCTTTCTATGTTGCACACTTGGTTAGTAAAGGCATCACCTCGAGAGCAAAAGAAGTTATAAACCCCCTATACTCATCACTTAACCGGCCTATAATTGAGTATAACACCCTATTTGGCACATACCATACTAAGCACCTGCAGCAATTGGAGAGACCTCAGAGGTTTCTAACAAAGAAGATCAAGGGGCATGTGCCTTACACAGACCGACTAATGTCCCTGTCACTATACTCTGTATCATATAGATTTCTTAGGGGAGACTTATGCCTGGCCTACAGAACAATCCAAGACCCAAACCTAATGAACTTGCTGCATATCTGTAAATCAAATGGGAATAGGGCTACTCATTCCAGGGACCTAAATATGGCCTATGACTTAAATAGGACATGGCTGGAGGGACTTATTTATCTCCCAGAAACCACCACATTTTTGGAACAGTCTACCAATTCATGTGAAATAGAGCACCTCTATGACATTGTTCAAGAGGAACCTGGGCATGTGGATGGGGCACCATAAATTCTTACTGGGGATAGAGCCCACAACCCTCTTGGACATAGGCAGTCATCACTAAATGCAGTCTTGGCCATTGACTACCATTGCTATGGTATTACATTGAGATGAAATGGTTAGGCTTAAAATGACCTCCAGGTCAATAGCCTAGTAATCTCCTATGGTCCTATGAACTACCTGTTACAGGTAGAATGGGACTCTTAAAATCAAGTACTTATCATCTAGACAAGTACAGCTTCTTTCTTAGGAAAAATAAATTAGCCATTACTACATAGTAAACATTTGGCTGTAATGTGAGGATCTTCTGTACAGGCCCTAATGATTGATTTCTACATGGTATTCTACTTATACTGGGTGATTGCCTGCTATATTGCACTTTCAATTGTTTTGTCTAAGGAGGGTGCATGACAGTGACACCTCTTTTACCTCTATTATTGCTTATGAGCAGAGACCCATCATTTATGCAGACAAATGGCAGGAATCGGTTCTTGGGAGTAAAGCTGGAAGAAAAGAGAATGAAACACTGTATTTGATGATATATCATAGAATGCAGAACGCTGGAAGAATACCTTTGACCTGGTGATGAAGATGGAAAAATTTATAGTGGAAAGAGGATTTAAAATAAATGTTAATGAGGCACACTGCTCCTCCTAAACATGCCAGATGGCAAAACATAGTATAGAAGCATATATTAGTAATAGGCTAACTGCCTTTGTGGGTCATTTTAAGCCTAGCCAATTACCCCATGCGAGAATCAAACCCTGCACCATATGTCTGTAAGTAAAACACCTTAACCATTATGCTAACCTCCCACCCAAGCAAGACTAACATTAACTGAAGTGTTAGAAGGTCTAAAATATTGATGTTATTTTTCTGTAGTGAGGCAAGACCCAGGACTAAACTTTAAATGCTGTGGTTAATCAGGCAGACACTTACATCTTATGAGACTCACATTTTATACTAAGCTTTTTGGACAATCATATAACCTATAGTTCTTAAAAATATCTAGATAAAATATCTAGTTTGCCTAGAAATTTTAACATCGTTATTTATAATTGAAACACAAAATATGTTGTTTATTAATGTATCATGTTTGCTCTGTGGCAGTTTTTACATTGGAAAAACAGTAAGAAAGCTTAAATATAGAATTTTTGAGCATGTTAGAGCAATCAAAAACAAGGACCAGTTACATGCTACCTACAGACATTCCCTTAAATGTAAGAATTTCAAAATATTTTGATTAGGAATTCTGGAATACATACCGATTTTGGAGGTGGAATTAGGAATAATTTGTTGAATTATAAAGAATATAAATGGCAAATTTTGATGGCTGCTTGTGGGTGGAATGGTCTTAAAACAAGTGTTAATTTTGAAAGTGTTTTTTTGAAAAAGAATCAAAAATGGTACTTCAAGTCACAGGATTAGTCATGTGACTTATTTTTAAAATATTTAAAGTTTTTTTTAAGTGTTGTTGAAGTCTGATGAAGTCTTGATTACAGTATTGTAAAGATGAAAGCCCTTACTTCAGCATTAAAAGTGTTTTGTATCATCTTGTCTTGATCCAGTAGATTATTTACGAACTGTGTTTTAAGTGCATATGTAACTGTTAGCCCACAGTATTAGCATGGGATTATACTATCTCCCTGTGGCTGGTTCACTGAAAGCTATGCGAATCTGAAACCTAGACAGCACATGCAACAAGGGTTATGGGTTCTAAAGTTATATATTGAGGCAAGGGTACAGTAGGTAAATGGGGTGAGGAGGCTATGATTAGCACTAATCACAGCTGATCACTAGGAGACTAAAAGAGGTGGTAGTTATGGCTATACAGTAGGTATGTGCACCCTATAGCATATGATATACACTCACTGACTGACATATTTAATCCACAGGTGTACAGGTACCAATATGACCACCCAAAGAGAGACTACACAGCTTGCCACCCCTATCCATGGGCATCATCCACTTCATGGACAATGCTGCTTATCAGGCTCATAACATAGATTCATACTAGGCTAACAACCACTTTACAAGCCTAGCCATGCCTCCAAACACAGTTTTGGCCCAGAGTTCCTTGGATATCTATATGTTGGGGTATGTTAGTAAGGCGGTAGCTTAGGGTTATTTATGTGGAGGGTATGTTGGTTGGGGATTAATTTAATTATTGTCAACCTCTTTCCATCTGAGACAAGGGGGCCAGGCCAGGGGCAAATTTGTAATTTCCCATCCAATGATCAAGCTTCCTTTGAACAGGGTCAGGGATGAACTCTGCTTCATGTAGATGGGGAGCCTGTTCCATAGCGTGGGGATCCTTTGACACACATATCAATCTCTCCAGCACATTCCATTTATGTTGCAGGCAAAGTTCAGGTCCTTGGATCTACAGTTTCTGTTGTCGTTTGTCTTCAGGATGTCCAAGAGGGCCATCAGAGCTGGATCTGTGGGCACCTTATTTGCTAGGCTTAGATCACCTCTCAGTAACCTGTAGGAGACTGAGTACAGATATAGCAGCTTAAGGAAATCTGTGTTTAGGACAGGGTATTCATACCCTAGATTCTCCTGGTGACAAACCTTTGAGGGCATTCCAACTGTTGCAAGAGGCTGAATAGATACATGTCGAAGGGGGCATTGTACTCAGTGATGGGTTTGGTAAGGGATGACTAGAGTGGTACTCTTACTTACTTGGACCTGGATGCCATACCTTTGCTTATGAGTTGGGTGACATAGAATGATTTTCATACTATCCTGGTAATGTGTTGGTTAAAAGCCAGACTACTCTCTACATATGTTCTCAGATCCCTAACTATAGGACCATCTCTTAGGGATGTTTTATCAGTGAAGTAATTAGCTTGGGTGGATGCTTTCCCTAAGAGCACTGTAATGCATTTCTTTGCACTGAATTTTAATCTGTGGCTTTTCACATCAGTCATTTGTTTGTGTTAGACCCTCTTGTAGAATGTTGGTGTCATGGAGGCAGTCATCTATAAACTTGTGAGCCAGAGGCCTTTGACATTAGCCTTAACTTCTGAGAAGTAGATACCTAACAGGAGTGGGCCCAACACAGAGCCTTAGGGTACTCTGCTGGTGACTGGTCTCTTGGTGGAGATAGTCTCACCAGTCCTGACTTCTTGTATCCTATCTTGGAGCCAGCTGGCAATCTATCAAGTTATATAGGGAATTTATGCCTAATTCTGAGAGTTTGTCAACAATACCTGAGGGGAGGTATTGTATCCAATGCCTTGGCCAGGTCAAGGTAGGTAGTATGCATCATTTTCCCCTTATCAATAGCCAGGGTGACTCTCTTGAAGTCTACCAGCTTGACTAGGAAAGATCTTCCTTTAACAAAACCAAACTTTGATGAGTCCAGTGTCTGAAGGTTACCAATGATTTTATTGATCATTTCCATGATAATTCATTCCATGCTTTATTTTATCAGACTTGTCAGACTGGATGGGTCTGTAGTTCCCAGGGTCAGGTAATGATCCAACCTCATGACGTGGGATGATTGTTCTGGCCCTCCATTCCCCTGGCACATAGCCTGTTGAGGCTGTAGACTGCCTGAAGTGGTCATGCTAGGTCATGTCTTAGACTATTTAGGAAACAAGTGGGGATATTGTTGGGGCCCACTGAAGCAGTGTTTTTGGCCTTAGGAAGCACCTCCAGGACCTGCTGCCTGTTGCTAGTGGATGTGATATGCTAGAAGGGATTTCACAGTGGGGTAGTGGGGAGTAGTGGCTGTGAAATTAAAGATAAATATATCATCCAGTAGATTTGCTATGTCATCCTGGTCAGTAAAGGTCGTGCCATTTACCACCAGTTCTGCTCACTGTTGAATATTACCTTTATGATTCCTGACATAGCTGAAGAAGGCCTTCTGATTACCCTTTATCTAGGATGCTAGCCTGACCTCATAATTGGCCTTGCTGGACTCTATTAGATCAGAGCTCTTGTCTTATGAGAGTTGCTTTTTCTGAATTTGCCCTTGACTTTTTTCTTTTGTAATATACCCTGTTAAGGATTCTGCCAGTGGAGTTTGTTTTTGGAGTTAGATCTGGAGTTACTTCTAGTAGGTATGGCAGCCTCAATGCAGCCATTTACATGTTTGTACAGGGTTTTTGTAAATAATTCTGTATAGGTAGCAGTGTTCTTGGGGTTTGGGGGAGCCATGAATTTTGATAAATCATCACTTAACAGGATATGTGATACGTAATCAAGCAGTCCAGCGAATGCTAGAACCACAGCCACTCAGAATATATGATACCTAATAAAATAGTCCAGCGAACACTAGGACTACAGTTATCTAGAATATGTAATACCTAAACAAACAGTCAAGCAAATTTTAGAACCACAGTTACTACTTAATCAAACAGTCCAGCAAACAATAGAACCACACCTACCCAGAATAGGCACTGAGTGTCCCTCCTCTCTTGGCATAGATGGCTGTGACATGCAACTCTGTGGGCATTGGCTCCTGCAGCAGCTACTTTCACATTGCACTGCTATTGCCACTACTTCTGCTGTCGCTGTCATCATGTACACAATGAGTCTGTGTTCAAAATGGGTATGCACCTTGATTCAGAACAGCTGTTTTACATGTTTCTGAATCAATCTCACCATTTCAGATGTCGGCATTTGCATACTCTGTGTAGCTCATTTACATGGGCTTCCTCATTTCAGTTTTACGCATGTTAGTGTGACATGGGCTTCCTCATTTCGATGTCATTTTACACATGTTAGTGTGACATGGGCTTCCTCATTTCCATGTCATTTTACACATGTTAGTGTGACATGGGCTTCCTCATTTCAATGTCATTTTACACGTTAGTGTGACATGGGCTTCCTCATTTCAGTGTAATTTTACGCATGTTAGTGTGACATGGGCTTCCTCATTTCAATGTCATTTTACGCATGTTAGTGTGACATGGGCTTCCTCATTTCCATGTCATTTTACACATGTCAGTGTGACATGGGCTTCCTCATTTCCATGTCATTTTACGCATGTTAGTGTGACATGGGCTTCCTCATTTCCATGTCATTTTACACGTTAGTGTGACATTGGCTTCCTCATTTCCCTGTCATTTTACACATGTTAGTGTGACATGGGCTTCCTCATTTCAATGTCATTTTACGCATGTTAGTGTGCACCTCATACCATGCTGTTTTGCACCTTACATGACCATGCTGTGTCTTGGAATTGCCCACAATCTGTGTGTTTCTGTTACCCATATTAATTTGTGTTCTACAAAATACCTCTCAACTGCCAAGATTTTTGCAGAATGTCCTGATTTTTGCCTCATATTTTTGGTCTTTTCCTCATTAAATTTGTGGTTTTAAGGCAAATCACTGTGGATTGAAATCACAAAATAATGACATTCGAGTTTCAGACACAAATACTGTTATTCTATCAACCTTCTAAGTTTATAAGAGAAATATTTATATACATATCTATTTTTTCAGTCTTTATCCCCCTGCTGTTTTTGGCTTTGTCCAGATTTCTTGTGTTAAGAGGTTGAGATGTATGACTACAAGTCTATAATTTCAGACCAAGTCTGATTACATGTTTTCTGTTAAACTTGGGATGACTTTACCTTACCATACAAAAACTTCTGATAGTGAGAAGCATACCTCTCAACTCTCTGAATTTTCACCGAATGTCCAGATTTTTGCCTCATACATTTGGTCTTTTCCTCATAAAATTTGTCATTTTCTGGAATATTACTAAATAATGACATACATTTGAGTTTCAGATTTCATATCTTTGAGAAAATGCATGCTAAACTAATCCTATTATTTTAAGTTTGTAAGAAAAATATTTAAAACCTCTCCTTATTTTTGGGCATTTGTCCTCCCATTATTTTAGGCTTTGTCCATTTTTTTTACACTAAGAGGTTGAGAGGTATGGTGACAAGAGTGATGACTTTTTTTTATTAGGGATCTTAGGATGTGAATGCCTTAAGCAGCAACAGGTACAAGTGATAAGATACAAAATCTGACTTATATTCTAGAAATGTATCATCGAAAAACAGTACTCACTATAGAATTGTATATTTAACTTTAAGCATAACAAGTGTCCTGTGTGTTTTGAGTACCCACACTAATGTGGTCATCACTGATGCTTAGTTTATTGCCAAGACTAGAGCAACAAGCAACCTGTCAATGCTACACACTAAATAGGTGATTGTATGATATTAATCATTTGTTATGTTATCATTCAAGGAACTAAAACTGATAGTTCAGTACAGCCATGTGTTAATCCTTTCATTTCACTATATTTACTTTTCCTATCCTTAAACCTTTGCTCTTTTTGAGGGCATAACTTTCATGGCTAACAGCAGGGAAATTTCTGGCAACAGGGTTTGCATTGTATTATTCTCTAAAGTGTATTTTAAAAGTAACCAATACTTCAAAGGCTTCAGAACAATAACTCCTCATCCAATAGAATCCACTGAAAGTGCAATGTGTCTTCACTCAAGGTTCATTGTAGACTTTTTTTCCCTAAACGAGTCACAGGTGGGAGAACATGCACTCAGTCTTTATAACTCTAGCCTACCTGTACGTTTCACTAAATCTCAATTCACTGAAGTTTCAAATGGATGCGAAAATATGGTTTAAGCGTCAGTGTAATGAAACAAGCAAAGCATTTATGAAGTACCCCCTCATCTCCTCACTTATGTGTTCTAAGTTCATGATTGCACAGTCATGGAGAAAAAAATCCTAGACACTTTGAATCCCTGTGGGCACACAAATAGAAACTGCACGTACTGATATGATAATCGATCAATCGATCAGGGAGTTACACACAGAGAAACAGAAATCGATATGTTGAAACTCATGCACCGTGTATTCAGTCAAATGTAGGAAACCCATCCCTTTCACTTTTGGTGGTTCATATGGGTGTTGATAAATTAGTAGGTTTTGTATATTCATTTTCTAATGTTTTTATTCCACCCCGCCTCTCCTTTTTCATCCATGCCATTGATGAGCATGTACACGTTTTTGAAGACATATGTTTCTCCAGATTATCAGACCATTCCACCCCTTCATTCTCTCACTGGCCTGTATGTGCTTTATTGTTGTGTTGCTTTACACTACTAACAGCTGTTTGTATAATGAGAGGTAAGAGCAGGGCCTGTGACTAGCCCGAGATGAGAGAGGAGAGCTAACAAACAAGTGCTGAACTCCCAGCACACCAAATTACTCCTCTGACCCCCCCCCCCCCGGTCAGGATGTACTAAACAAAAGTTATTGGCATAATAGAAGAACAGACATAACACACTTCAGCTCTCATCTAAATGATTCTGCTATGAATTAGTGAATGGTTTTAAAAGTATAATAAGTGTATACAGATCAAGAACAATGTAAAGACATCAATTCAACATCAAACGATCCAAAAACGTGACTGATAAAAGCAAAGAGCACTAGCTGTTGTTAAGATTTGTTGATTGTGTTATAAAACCATTTTGTGCCATGACACTTTGCATTAAGCTGAGCAGTATCAGTTCCTTTATGAGAATTTGCACATATTTCCCATGATGCTTTGTGTTCTGATAGAAGGCTGATAATGTGATCTTCCTTAACGTTAAATTACATTTTCAGTATCATCTGTACTACAACTTGCCAAATAACATTTTTATTGAAGAGTCATTGCTATTAACTTATTTTAAAACATTTCCTAAACTCCCAGAATTCAGACTTATTTCAAAAAGTACTAAATTTTATGAAATGATCAGCTTGATTACATGGAGGTGTTGGATGAAAAAATAAAATCTCATTTTCTATAAATTAACTGTATCTCAGTTCTGGTTTATATTATTTTTTTTCAAGGAAGCATATTTGAATTTTCATTGTATAGTGGACGAAAGCTTATTGTTACACATACAGACAGTTAGCATAATAGCATACATATTGATGTATTTCAAACAACACTGCATGCTGTAATGGATTAACAGTAGTAATAACACCCATTTACAGATTATTTGAAAGGACGTGGAATGGGAGTGCAGACAATTTGCACAAAGAAATAAATTCAGTTTAAGCAGGTTAAGACACTTCCTCAATGCCACAATGCAGAATGCAAGCTACAAACACTTCCTCTGGTTCCTTGGCTTATGCTCTGACCAGAATAGAAGTGATATAACTCTGCGAACAAATTAAAAGATTAATTTAGTTTGCTAGTTTACAGAAAGGTGTTGCCTACACTGTTCATGTTACCAGGAATACATGCAGCTGTAGTAACATGGATTCAAAACCTGTGACAGGGGTTAATGATTCAAGACTAATGCTAGAGTACCCACGCTGAATGAATCAGAAAGCAAAAACAGAACAAGGACCCTTGAGAAGAGAAGATGCTGGTGAGTTTAAGCACATCCAGCAGTTACTGCCTTCATAAAAACCTGAGGCCAACAATCAATGCCTTTTAGTTCTTCTCATTTCTGTTTTATTCAGAATTCAGACAGTCCTTTCAGGACCTCCTTTAATTTGGTCTGTGGTAAACATGCTGAAGCTGAATTAGTCAATATGAAGTCAGAGAGTTCAGGCATCACTTACCTCGAAATGTACACACTGTGAGTAACATATTTACGAATCCCAGCTACTTAAGCAATTCATTCATCAGACATATGCTAGGAAATATCAGTATGCTTAAATATTATTACATCAACAACTCTGAGTAACAGCTTAAAACTCACAGCTATTATTGATAAGTGCCATGCTTTTCTTGAAAAGGGTTGTTTATTAACTATCAAAGCACGATATATTGAATGCGCTACCTACATCTGACTTGTGATTGTTGATAATTACTGTGCACCATGGCTAAATCACTGATGATGTACTGCCATGTGTAATTATTGAACAATACCATTAGCCTTCCCCGTTGTTTGAAAGCCGTCTTGAACCTTGAACTTTACATAGCTTCTTGGCAAAAGTTTTAGCAAGAAAGTTTCTTTAGTACACATTCTATCTGGAGCATTTCTCCCCGGGCCTCCGCTGAAAACAGGCTCTGTGGAACCTAGTCGGACATTCCCGGTCAACAAATGTTAAATAAAATAAATAAAATAAAATTATACAAAAGTATAAACTAATCCACCTGTTTTTTTTTTTTTTTTAGTTTGCATTCTTTTGTTTGCATCTACCACAAACACTTACATATCATTTCTAACAACTCCAGCTATTTTGCCTCCTTCACAACAAAATTGTAATTACACTTGTATATACTGTTTATAACTGCAGTAGTCATAGCTTAATGTATCCATCCATCCACAATCCCCTTTTTAATTTTTGCATAAGGAGCCAGGATGTCACTTCAACAGTGAAAATCACCTAGAGCCAATGTTCACACAGCCATGTGGCTAGCCCTGCTGAGGTCGTTCTTCTACAACACACACACACACACACACACACACACACACACACACACACACACACACACACACAGGCAAACTCACAACTATGGTCAATTTAGAATGCCCAGTCCACCTACTGCATGTCTTTAGAATGTAGTTGGAAACCAGAGTACCCAGAGAAAACCCACATGAACACAGAGAGGCTATGCAGACTCCACACAGGAGGTACACCAGACAACCAAAGGACCTCTTGCAGTGTATTGACGTAATATCATCCTCCACACTGATTACACATTTATCTATGACTCTGGAATGGGTCATGGCTGCAAAGCATAGCTGAATCAGTTCAATAACCCAGTGTTCAAATGTCAGATAAATACATAAAAAGGTAATTTGTGCATGTAAGTAATTTTATTCTACTACACTGTGTAGCCCTTATTATTAACTACACTGCCTATAAATTGTGCAACCATTCTGTTTGCTACTGTAAATCATCTGTTTATTTATGTTACCATCAATAACCTAATTGCTGTATGACAGCTCTGCAACTGCAGTGTATCAGGAACTTTTCATCAAAAGCCAAACAAGTGAAAACTGTCCTTGATGGAAGTTTTCTATGTTTGTTATATAGGGTCAGAGAGGTTGTGATATTTATTGAGGTTTAAAATATACAAATTATCAGTGAGTCTAGCTGAATGGCAATTAAACAATTAAACAGTAAAAGCAATTGTGATATGCAGAGCCTATAACTGGTAAAAGTGCAGGTTTAAAAAACAAAAATATATTTATATATATATATATATATATATATATATATATATATATATATATATATATATATATATATATATATATATATGTGTGTGTGTTTGTGTGTGTGTGTGTGTGTGTGTGTGTATATCTAGTTTTATATATATATATATATATATATATATATATATATATATATATATATATATATATATATATATATATATATATATATATATATATATATATGTGTGTGTGTGTGTGTGTGTGTGTGTGTGTGTGTGTATATCTAGTTTTATATATATATATATATATATATATATATATATATATATATATATATATATATATATACACACACACACATATAGATATAGATATATAGATATATATGCATGTATAGATGTAGTGTGTGGTCGAACTGCATAATCGTTATTGCTAACATTGTCACAATTGTGCACATGCTCGGAGGATTAACCTCAGGTCATGCTAATGCATACATGCTTTCTTCAGGGATGCAAGCCCCCTGAACCCCTCATGTGGGGTTACACCCCCCACACACTGCTGTTAATTATAAATACTAACTCTGAGATCGCGCAGTTCCCAGTGAAAGGGTATATTCCCCTACCCTGGTGACTGTAGGCCTCTCACATCTGTCAAACACATGTATTGTTGATAAAGGTTTGTCATTTTTTTTTTATTTAATTTTATTTATTTATCCTTTGTTGACCAGGTTAGTTTCACTAGGCTAGTGACTTCTTTTCAGGGAAGACCCAAGGTAGTATGTCTGCTAATAGAGAATATTTGGCCAGGAAACTTGGGAACTTCCCCTACTTTTTTTTGATAGTTGCCATGGGATCTTTTACATCCACTAAGAGTCTGCCAACTCAAGAAGATGGCACCTTGGTTTAACATCTCCTTAGAAGGATGATACACTCAGAAGTGCAGCAGTCCCCTTCAGTAGACTGTAGTGTCCACAATCAATCTATCTGATGTGGGAATACAATCCACAGACCTCTGCACTAAAGGTGGGTGTACCTACCTGTTTTGCCACTCATAATATATATATATATTAGAGAGAGAGAAAGGGAGAGATTTATATATATATATATATATATATATATATATATATATATATATATATATATAGTTATAAATATAAATATAATACAGATTTCAGTGGGTTTTGTGATACCTAACCTAATGGGGACACTACTGGATATTAATTGCCACTTAGGTTCTTGATGATGCACACTATCACGGGCATGTGATGTCATACCTCTGAGTGTTCTGTACTTCTCACTATATCCCCCATAGACAGTATTACTACTGTTAGAAAATGGCAAAGCTGAAGTCACAGAAACAAGCAGCAGCTTTCTATTTCCACTTATTTGTTCAATAAATTCACAACATCCCACTTCAAGAGAGCCACAATCAGTCACCTTTTATGATGTTTCTTAATCCATTATGTAAACTCATTTGTAGTATCCCTTCAACCAGGAAATCTCATCATCTATGCGCCTTTTTACTCAGTTTGATAAATTTTGCCACCCTTTCTCCCTATTTCCTCCTTCATATATTTTGACTTTTAGCTACTTTTGTCCTTCCAATGTGCTATTTATCTAACACTGATAACCGTCTTTGATGGGTCAGTGTTTGGGACCATCCTCTCTACCAGTCAGAGCTCAGTGCTTTTTATCTTGGTATTCCTGACTGGGTACATATGTGCCTAATATCAACTAATGTCATGATGTCATGTACCTGCTATATAAAGATGCCCAGCTCATGTGCCCTCCCCAATTCTTTTCTGCAGCTCACATAGTTTAGATCTTGATTGAGGCATTTGTGGTACTACAAAACAGCAAGGTGAGACTCTAGCATCATTGGCTGTACTAGTGATTCAGCCAGCACTGCCACAAGTGCCAGTGGTTCAAGGAACATGTATCAGAGTGTAGGTGATAGTTCAGCTAACCTACAGTTGAGTTCATGTCTAAAACAGCTGTTCACCTCTGGTGTTTGAGTTTGCCCTCTGAAAGTGAATGTTCAGACTCAAGTCCATCCTTCAGTTCAGTGGACAATGATTGGCCATGGGAGATAATTTCTGGCTCACACTGTGAGGATGTACCTCTGCATGTAGCCATTAGCCATCTTCTGGTTGATCAGACAGAATTCACCACTAAATGCCCTGATCCTAGGGAATTATTTCATGAGTAGTCCTGACATGTGTCTTGGTGTACTCATGATTGACGGCTTTTCTCCTAAAGTCTCTACAGAGCCCAGCTGATCTGATAGCCCAGGCTGGGAGGAGGGTGAACTGATTTTCCTGCCATTGGATTTGAATTTTGGAGTTTGGACGTTTGGTGGAAACCTGAATTATGGGTACAGGAGCACACATTTAGAGAATGCATCTTGCATCCTGTATTTTCATAGCCAATTACAGTTCCCAGCACTGGATTCCAAGAGGCCGTCATGTAGTGTATGCCAATTGTCTGTCTATCCCTGTCCAACATCACAAGATCATCAGATCATAGGTGGTTACAAGGCTAATAACCCCAGGACCCTTACAAGCTTAGCCTAGTACAACTCCTCTTCCCAAGAATATCAAGGTATTAAGTGGAACTGAGTCAACAACTACTGCCCCTGTCCAAGAGAGACACAGGTGAAACTCTTGGGGTGAATTTGCAGGAGTAGCAGAATTGTATTATGTAGGAAATTGCTGCTCAAATAATAAAATAAAGTTTTGGTGTTGTTAGAATAGGTCTATATTATGCAATCGAAGCGTCTACTCTTCAAATACATAATAATCAACAAATACACAGCGAACACTGTAAACCGTGAGCGGCCAAGTCTGTAAATTTTTTCCTTGGAAAACATTCACATGGCTGTAAAAAAACAAATAAACTTTAAAACACTAATCAAGTGCAGGCTGTACCCTCCACACTCCCCTAACTAAATATATCAACTCCTAGATTGCTCTACATTGAAGAAAAGGGCAATTTCTGATAACGGCCAACGGAATTTTTTCCCCAAGGAAAAAATTTGCGGATGTGGGCATTCGCAGTTTACAGCATCCACTGTGTATTTGTTGATTATTATGTGTTCGAAGAGTAGACTCTTCCATCACATAATATAGACCCGTTAGAATATATAGCCCGCTGTTCAGTTTGAATTTAAATTCATTGTTGGGGATTTTACAGAAGCCTTGAAATCTAAAACTCTAGGCAACAGCAGATTAGAGGAAACAGATGAGACATGAAAGTATTCTGGACTGTATGGAAGACCTGCATACAATTGCTAAGCACTGCCAGTGTGTGACATGTGTTGTCCAAATGTAGAAAACTGATGGATACTAGACTGCTCTGGTACCTAACAAATTCTCGCTTACCATTCAGAATTGTAGCAGTATATACATGTTACGATTACAGTGGGATGCATCGAGGTGTGCTGTGAACAGGATAGCTGCAATTTCCTAGAAAAGATGCATACATTTGGTGTGGCAGGAAGTCTCATAAATCTGATCTGTGTTTGTTTAAACAGAAAAGTCTATACAGGTGTCATAAGTAGTCCATGAGAGATGCATATGAAAAAATGTTAAAAAAATGGAAAGGCAAACAGAACTGCAAGATAACAAAATGTAAATGTGTGCAAAAGGTGGTGTGATGATAGGTGAGACAGAATGTCATCACCTTCTGTGTTAACACCATGCAGTAAATCAAAATGACTAGAAAATTAACTGCATCATTTCAGAAGTGGCGACAGTGAAACTTAAGATAGCCATAGTGGCTACTGTGCCCAGTTCTATGTGTTTTCTGCAAGCATATGGCAAATTATTTTCACACATCTCAGTGAATAAGTAGCAAGTGTTTCAGAAGTGGACATATCAGCATGTGTCAAGGTAAGTGTTCTGATTTCTAATAAGGTAAACTAAAAAAAATGAACTTAAAAGTATGGGCGACAGAGCTAGCACTATTGTAGAAGGTGAACAGGAAAAATCAAACTGTTACTCATTAGGTGGCAATATTTAAGCAAGCCTGCTATAAACTTGAAGCAAATAGATGTCTTCATTATTGATAGGTGTCAAACACAGCTTTACCAAATGTATGGGGTAAGGGTAAAACAGTAGAAATGAAATTAGTGCCAAATGTAGTTCAAACTTTCATGACCCCAGACCAGTGCCCTCTGTCCAGTATAAAAACGAACTAAATGCTGAAAAGTGTTAAAGTGGTGTGTGAAACTAAACTATAAAGAAAGGGTATCAGCCATAGAGCTAATAGAGTCATATGTGGATATTAGGTTAGCTGTCCTTTGGGACCATTTTTAGCCTAACCAATAAACCTTGTATTTATGGAGTGCACTACTAAGGCATGCCTATCCCCCCAAAGTTAGTTCGTAGGTAAGTACTAAGCTAACCGCCCTTGCAGGCCATTTTAAGCCTTTCAGAAGTGAGAATCACATGCTATGCATTTTGTTAACGAAATACGTTAACCATTATGCCGAACACCAAATGGATTTATCTGAGAAAAGTAAAACGAGATTTCACAGTCACCATTAAGCCAATGCAAAGTGCAGCACAATATTCCCCTACCATGAACTGAAGATTCTTTCACATTATTACAGCTTGTATGTGTTGGGTAGCATTGTGGTATTTGTGAAAACCAACTTGGCACAGGCATATTTGTAAATGGAAATAGAAGAGCCATCTTAAGGCATTTCTTAATAATTAATATACTTAAAATGGTGTTCCAATGTAAATGACTGTATTTTTCAGGTTTGCATTCATACCAGCTGTTTGGAAACAGGCAATAGGCAAAGTAACAAACTCCTTAAAGAATACAAAAACACAAACCAAGAAACAGACAATAGGCAAAGTAACAAACTCCTTAAAGAATACAAAAACACAACGCAACAGTCGTGCTACTTTTGTGATCAAAAAGTGTGATGGACAGCATTTATGGAAAATCCTAGATGGGCTTAAAGTATAAACATGGACCAAACAAGGGGATGTGTTTATTTTATTAAAAAAAAATTGCTCGTATTGTGGGCATATAAATGAAAAAGGTGACTGAAGTCATGTGTTAAAATAACAGAGTCTGTGTTAGCAGTATATGTCACAGGTAGGACCCATGTACAACCGGTAAACCAATAGCACAAGCTGGTTTCAAACCGCTTGATGATATTACATCCATTAAATATGTAGATATAAATATATTCAAATAGATCAGGTGTAAGAAGAGTAAGCAAATTACGATGTGAAATTAAGTGCTGCCTTACTTTAATCAACCTTAGTTTATTAGGATGTCATGTGACAATTCATCTTTCAGAAATGGAGCTATTATATTCCACAAGCTGTTTGGCAGACGAAAGAGACCCACTGTATTTCCTTCAATTTGAAGGCCAGAGATGAATATAGTCATGCCTATGCAGATAAAAAAATCTTGACTGGAGATTAATCAAGTTCATTAAATACCTATATATAAAATATTTATATTGCCAAATCAGTGCATGCAGTGGTAAAATGGCCTTCTGTCTAGTCAGTGACATCTGAAAATGTAACAATAGTATTCAGGACAATGCTTACAAGAAATTACTTGCCTGAGCAAATTGTTAATGATAATTGTCTGCAGCTGACATCAGAAGAATTAAAAACATGTATGAACTAAAAACATTTTAAGCAAGGACCTCACTACAGAGCAATGGAACAGCTGGCTAACATGTCTGTACAGTAATTCAAAAAGCAGAGAAAGCTATAACCTCCAGTGACAAGAGCCGCAACATGAGACAGGTGATTGTCTTTTCATTTACCACTATGTCATGCATACAGGCAGCCATACTATGCCAGCAGTGTTATTCCTATGCAGGAAGTTCCATTGTAGATTGAACTTGTGTATTTAGCTGTAGTTTCAACTTGTAAATTAGACAGCTTTGAAAAGTTTTATCATACAGAAGTGACCGTTGAGAGACTACAGAACTGATTAATAGCAAATGGGTCAAATTGCTTCAAGGACTTTGCTTCTAGACTATGCTTGTTGACATGTTGTGCTGAGAGAACATAAAAAAACGTTCAAGACTTTCCTAACAAACAGGTAACATAGTTATTTTGTTGCACAAGTGAGTTTTGGAGAACCATGTGATAAGCAATTTGGTACCGTGAAAGTGCTGATTTCAGTTACCTAATAACTGGAGGGAAAACTGGTAAATGAAGCTGTACACCATGAGAGATGCCCGGTCAGATACTTAACTAAAGAAATGTGGCTGCCAAACAAGTATTTCCAAATGGATATGGCTGACCGGTTCTGTACCTCGAGTAAAGATTACACTGATCAGAACTTTAAACAGGAAGGGCCGGTTGACTTAGCTTACTCCACACCATTAAGTGAGCAAGATTCCAGTGCCACAGTATATCTAACAAATGATATCTCTTACTAGTTTACTCAGGTCCCTGATCTAGGTCAGGTGGATCCACAGAGATACTATCCTGAATGTCTGAAGGGTCATCTTTTAGAGGTTAAAAGTCTGGGATAGGAAAGTGTATACATTCTTAGAGAACTACCGCAAGTCCTGTAGCATTAAATATGTTATGGCTGAAAATAATATGAAGTGGTCCTAAGCAATGCATCTTTACTGTACACCATCACTTTAATAAATACAAGTAATCTTGGAGGTCTGAAAGTTTTTCATAGTGTTAAATGGGATGAAGGCTAATCATGAAGGATCCATATGCATTAGACATGTACGATAGAGTGTTTAGTACTAAATAATCATCCTACTGCTAGTGGCATGATTGTTTATTTTCTGCTGGGCTAAAAATTAAAATAGGAATAAATGTATTATGTACATGCTGATGATGGTATGAATTGTCCATGTGTTCCCTGCTAGGCATTCATTCTGACAGCAATTTGCATATGTGTACTACTTTGGTGCATGGGTGTGCACAGTGACAGTAATTTGCATATTTGCGCTAGTTCACTGCTGGGTGTACATTGTGACAATACTTTGCATATTTGTATGAGTTCACTGCTGAGTGCACATTCTGACAATAATTTGCATATGGGCACACGTTCACTACTGGGTATACAGTCTGACAGTAATTTGCATATGTGCACAGGTTCGCTGCTGGGTGTAGAGTCTGACAGTAATTTGAATATGTGCACAAGTTTGCTGCTGGGTGTAGAGTCTGACAGTAATTTGCATATGTGCACAAGTTTGCTGCTGTGTGTACATGCTGACTGTAATTTGCATATGTGCACAGGTTTGCTGCTGGATGTACATGCTGACAGTAATTTGCATATGTGCACAGGTTTGCTGCTGGTTGTACATGCTGACAGTAATTTGTGTATGTGCACAAGTTTGCTGCTGGGTGTACATGCTGACAGTAATTTGCATATGTGCACAAGTTTGCTGTTGGGTGTACATGTTAAAGGTAATTTGTATATGTGCATGAGTTCACTGCTGATGGTGCTAAAGTAGCTAATGAAATATTAAGTCAAAGGACACATGTCCAGCAGCTGTAACTCTGCAAAGTTATTACCAGTCTAATGTTGTGTTTTACAAATACACAACGGAAGTTTTGTGACCATACCTCTTTTAACTAAATGAACTGTGATTCTGATTTTGGCTATTAAAACAAATTGCATTTTTGTGTATGCCAATCACAGTGTGCCTAAATGCAGCAGTGTTGAAAACCAGAAATCCAGTTTAATCCTGTTAAACCCAAGAATAAGATACATTTCTTAGGATACTAATTCTAGGTGATATAAAGTATGAGAATAGCCGAAAATCAGAAAAAGTATTTTGAAATGTTACACTTTAATATTTAATCACCTTAGAACAAGTGTTAAAATCCTTACTAAAGACTAAACATAGTACTTCCATGGAAACAGACAGCATACCAGGCTATATTCTTATGAATGCCATGTATGTGCTTTCAAGCCTGTACTTAAAATGCTTAACTTCATCCTATCCACAGAATTTGTACCTAATGCCTGGACAACAGCCACTATGAATATTCTACACAATGGTGGGCCCTCCATATATCCAGGCAATTACAGGCCCATCAGCTTCAATAGCCCTATATGCAAAGCCATGAAATGTATTATAGCCAACTCATTTATGCAGAAACAGGCAATTTAACTGCTCTAGACCCCAATCACTTTGGTTTTGTGAAAGACAGGTCCTGTCTGCTGAACCTAGTAAGCTTCTTTGAAAATGTCACAGAGCCTGTGGACAGAGGTCACTCAGTACACTGCTTATCTTGATCTGATCAAGGCTTTTGACACCACCCTGCATGCTGGTATTGTTAAAAATGTAGACAAACAATATAAACCGCTATGTTAATCTGCTCAGTTGCCAAGTGGCTATCTGACAGATCCCAGGTTATGAAAGTTGCTGGTACCCTATCTGAATGTAAAATCGTAACTGCTGGGATGCCATGGTGATCAGTACTGTGCACTGTCCTGTTTGTCATTTGTTTTGCAGGCATCCAGTCCAATATCCCAGAACTGTGGTTGACCAAGTTTGCTGATGATGCAAGATGGACACTGTTACCAGATCCTCGATTAATACTAAATAACTCCGGCAGGATCTAGAATACACACATATGATGCACTAGATATGGTATCAGCTTAAATAAAATAAGTTCAACTTAGTGACATTCACCAAAAAGCTGTTTCCACCTCATGCTTTATAAATTCTACTCCTCTTTACACATTCACACAGACACAGTCGTAAGAGACCTGAGTACTTGTGTGGACAATTCTCTTTCATTCAATCATCATGTTCCTTGTATCAGGAAATCCTTCTAACTATCCCAGATAATTTCCAATGAAATATCTTCAGGATCCAAAGTAGACATCTTGCTACTGTACACTTTGCTCATTAGACCCATCACTGAATACAGTGCCCACTTTGATATGTATAAATCAAGCATATTGCTCAACTAGAAACATGCCAAAGCAGCCAAAAACATTAAAAGCTTTAAATCCTTCAGCTATCTAGAAAAATTAGTACAGTTCAAATCTTATACTATGTAGCTTGCAGGCTGCTCCAGGGAGAGCTATGTCTCACTTTTTGAGCCATGAAAGACCCAATCCTATGTGACCTCTTAGTAAAGCCATTGCATCTACAAACACTTAAACTGAGGACCTAAATCTACACCAACAGATAAACAAGATTTACTTGCCAGACAGGTTCATAACTGTTCAATTCCAGCCTATGGGATAATTTGTCATTACAGATCAAAGTACCACCCTGACTACTTTTATAGCTTGTCATGAAGTTTGGATAGGTAGGCACACATTAGCTCCAGAACTGTCATATACAACCTTGCTTAATTTGGGAGGTGAGCAAAATTAAGCTCTTGAAAAGGGAGACACGAAATTAAGTGTGTCTACTTAAGGATGTACATGGCTAGGCATCTTATGGTTCTTGTGATCACTTGTCTAGTTTGGTTCTTATGTTCCTGCATTCCTAACAATTATTGTGGTAAAGAGGTTGGAAATGATGGGTTCACATTAGAATGACGAAACTGCATTTTGTCGAATGCATTTTCTTTGACACATGTAGGGCGAACAGGCAAAACAGTGAAGCGGCTGTTCAGCGAATTCTTTCCCTGGGAAAGAAGTCGCTTGACCGCTTCATTGCTTTGTCTGTTCTGGAGTGTAGTGTGGTCCCTTGTCCGGTATAGCTCCCGAGCGTGATTGTGCAACAGTTACTGACCTTAGGGTTAGGGTTCGGGTTAAGGTAAGTGCATATGTATGAAAGTGTTTACTGTTTTATATTTTGCGTTAGATGTATGGTTGAGTTATGTGTGTGTGTGTGTGTGTGTGTGTGTGTGTGTGTGTGTGTGTGTGTGTGTGTGTGTTTTTAGCTTTATACTTTTGTTTTGGAGGGTAAGGTTAAGGTAAGTGTGTTTGTGTTTAGAACTGTTTTTGTAAATGTGCAAGAGTTACTGACCTTAGGGTTAGGGTGAGCGTTAAGCTAAGTTCATCTGTTTTAAAATGTTTACTGTTTTTTTTTTGTTAGATGTATGGTTGGGTTATGTGCATATGTGTATTTAGTTGTTTACTGGTTTTTGGGGGAGGTATAATTAAGGTTAGGGTATGTGTGTATGTGTTTGGAAGTGTTTGTTATTTTTGGGGGGGTTGGAACCATGATTTCTTTCCCAAGGAAAGAAATCGCTGTTCTGTGATTTTGACATTTCAGCGTTCGCTGAATATGTGTCGATGTAACACCATTCGCTGTTTTCAACGTTCGATGTTATAATATGAACTCAAAATGACTAACCAGCAGTTGAAAAAAATCACCAATTTTCCTGCACAGATCCTTTCTGCTCCTGCTTCAAATCAATACAAGGCTACTACCTCAGCTCTCATAGAGTTACCGGCTGTCCCTGTTAATCTCTATCTTGTTTCATATAGATCCTTCATATACTATTTTCTTCACCACCTACCATTCATTTTACCTTTACCTTTTTTAAAGCTTGGCATCCTTCCTTGGTTCAATATTTGCAGTATGTCCAACTTAATCTTTTCTAAAGTGGTACCTTGTTTCCTTTCTCAAGATACCTTTTATCTTCATTCAACTCCCCATCCCCATAACACACACATGCTTGTGCACACACAGACACACAGACACACACACACACACACACACACACACACACACACACACACACACACACACACACACACACACACACACACACACACGCACACACACACACACACACACACACACACACACACACACACACACACACACACACACACACACACACACACACACACACACACACACACTGCCTGCCATTATCTTACTGTATTTTGGAAATAAAGAACCTACGGGTTGACTTCTAACCTGCTTTATTTAACATATATGTTTACCTACTGTTTGAATGTTGAAATGTTGTTCAAAAATACAAAAAAAGAAATACATAATCTAACCTGTTTATATTTTGAACTTCATTTTACTTTTTCTTGTTGTCAAAACAGTATTGTAAATCACCTATATATCACAAAGGTGGCAACAAAATCACCAATATATTTAGAATAAGTGAAAAATATTTCAGGTTACAAAGCCATATAGTTTGCCGGGTCTATATTATTACAACAAAAGATAAATTACGGGAATGCATCTTGAGCGACACATATTCATTGAATCGCATTTAAGATTTAAGTTGGGGTGGGGGGGCAAGCTCCCCTCCTATTTATGATGTGAAATTATTTGTTTTTTAGCGAACAGCCACGTAAGTTTTTTCCCTAGGGAAAAATTCGCTTATGTGGCCGTTTGCTCTTTTGCATTTTCATGCATGTGTCGACCTTTCCGTAGTTGCACATATGCACTTTCAGTCATATAATATAGACCCTAGTTTGCCATATTATTTGACTGCATTAGGCTGTTTATTAGCCCTGTGATGCATCATATATATTAAGAAGTATATACAGTGATGAAAATGCTGCATATTAGATCAAAAGCAGAGAATGTGCCTGCTATTGTTTGTTCACGTCTTCATCGTCATCCTCAACTCCATGTCGACTTCAGTACTGAAGCCATGGGGCCCATGGTATTATGGGTATATAGAAAGATGAACATTTAGCCTGAGTTGCCTAATGAGGTTCTGCTTAAGGTACTGCAGGAATTTAGTGTTAAGTATGCTTGTTTTATTAGCATGAGATATGAAGCCTGGCTACAAAGATGTTTATGTTAATTATTTTTGGTGTACACTATTTTCTCAGACATGGTCAGTAATATAGCCACTGCTGTGACGGGTTAAGTGCTTACATGACCTCAGTGTATGTCACCAATTTCAAAGTGCTCAGGTTACTCTGATACAAAACTAACCCTGCAAACCAGTCTTCACAGATGATTAACCTGAAGCGTTTTATGGATCCATAACATGAAAAGAGACAAAACTTTGTATCTGCACTGAAATCTTTGGACTTTTATAATAACTGATCTACATAATGAAAAATGATGACTATTTGAATAGTGGTGATGAAATTGTATCATATGACATTGATATTGGATTTGCCTTGGCATACAATAGACTGTTCTGCATCTTTGTGCTATGTATTTAGAAGAATATATTTTGTTTATTTAACTATTAACCTTTTTGCTTATTTTTTGTTGTACATGTACATTCACTAAGCCAGTTATAAGAATAAATAACATAAACATAATGTTTTGTGAGATAATTTTTTGTAAGTAAGTAGACTCAAACAAGGATGCTGTGGAAAAGCAGGTTCAATTACCACCTTCCCTGGGACCACATGCATCTTAATGCCATATAAAAGTTCACATGCAATGTGCTCTGTATGATGGAGAAAGCTGTAATATTGTACACCCTTATAAAATTAACAATTGGCAACAATAATGTCAATGAAATTCAAGTCCGAAAGTTATTTTTATTTTATTCTAATAATATTTGCTCTAAAACTATAGTAGACTCAAAATTACTTTCTTTTATTTAATCAGCTTCTTGCGTGAGACTTTAAATAATCATAATATTTTGAGTTTCTGCTTGCCAACATATATAATGTAGCTTTTTGTATGTCTCTGTTCTGTGATAGAACGAGTGATATCCTAGCCCTGCACTGCAAACTTTGAGAGACATCACTTTTTGTTCAAACTGCTCTTCTTTTTGCTTTGGATGGAATTCATCATACTTCAGCCTACGGACTAATTAACTTCCACCTGACCTTATTCTTTTCAGAGTGAGCACTCTCTGCAATCCCATGAGCACGCTCAAACAACTCATTCTGCTGAATGAAGGCAGGACTGTTAAAGATTATTATGAAACGTAAAGGTGAGTAGGGGATGCAAATGCTAGATACAGGAGTTACTGCAGCTTTCAGCTTTCATTATTTGGGATCCTATCTTGTTTTTTTTAATGCTTTCATTTTATGGTAGCACATATGCCAATAACTCTGAAATAAAAATCATTGCTAAACTATTACCAGAGCCACAGACAGTAAATTTACTATCTCTTACATCTCACAGCTGTCCTGGATTTTGTCTCATATTTTTGCCCTTCCCCTCATAAAATGTTTGATTTTCTGGTAAATCACTAAGGAATACAGGCTGTCAATAATGCCAGACATGAGTTTTATATTTTATATTGTTCAGAAAGTGCTTGCTGATGCAAAACCTGCAGATTAGAATAATATTTAAAAACTCACTTTGATTTTTGGCCTTTGTCTCCGTTATTTTTTGTCTTTGTCTCTGATTCCTGAACAAAGACCAATCACTTCTCAGCCAGGCACTTGCTCAAAACTCATAGCAATAAACCTTAGCACTAGACCCCCCTATAATGTAGAGAAGGACAAGACTCTCTATTCGACCTCACCAGCCAATCAGTAAAACAGTTCACTGTACCTGTCCAGGCATGTCCAAATGACAGATTTAGGTGTACTCTCCGGTCCAGCTGGTGAATCTGGGCATTTTGAAGCAATGTTACAACTGCCTCATGTACACAGACAACCCTCTCCTCCTACCACCAAACGGTAATACCTGCAAGAGATGCAATTATACAGCCAAACTGGAGGCTAAGCTCTCTCAACCCAAGACTGGACCAGGCAGTCAAGAGGAGAAGGGAATTACTTGCATCACACCACCATTCTCACATAGACCTATGAAACCAGTACCGGCAAAAAGCACACATAAATACATGAAAACATACTCAGAGGTTCTAAATAAAAATCTGCAAAAGCAACAGAGACCTCCAAAGCAGACATCCAAGCAATCTCCACCCCCCCCAACACAAACCATGAAAAACATACTTCACAAAACCAGTGTGCCACACAATCATAGCCCTTAAGGCAAAATAACATACCCAACACACTAGTAATAGGTGACTCTATAGTCAGGCACACTGAAGTCCCACTCACTAGGCTGAACAAGCAGAAGGTTACTGTTAGCTGCCTGTCGGGTGCCAGGATCCGCCACATAACACAAGTACTCAGTTCACTCCAGAACAAGTACAAATATGACTCAGTCATTGTCCATGTTGGTGTCAATGACCTAAGCTGTACCTCCCTGGACTACATGAAAAGAGACATGGAGAAGCTCTCTGATCACGTAGCCCAGGCCGGTATGACCCTGACCCTGAGTAGCATTTTGCCCTCATCAAGAATGATACCACAGTATAAAGAAAAATTATCAATTTCAACAATTGACTAAGCTTCTGGTGTCATTCAAAGGGGATCCAGTGTCTGTCAGCCTGGGATGACATGCTTGACAAGCCACGCTGCTTCTCTAGATACAGCTTGCACCTGTCACCCTTAGGATTTTGAATACTGGCCAAGGCTCTTGACACCCCCATAGTGCCTTTTTTAGGCAAGGCTCAAAAGACAAACCCACCAAAGTAAATAGCACAAGTAACAAAAAACTGAGGATAATGCTACTCAATGCCAGAAGTCTAAACCTCAAAATGCATGCACTCGAGACACTCCTCAGTATGAAGAAAATTGATATATGTGCAGTAACAGAAACCTGGTTTAAGGCTCCAGAGAGCACCCCAGCACTACCAAGCTACAACTCATACCATACATTTCGGCCACAAAACCCGGACCGAAACACAAAAGGTGGGGGGCATATCCATATTCATCAAGGATACCCACATCTCCAGGTTAGTGGCAGAGCACGATGCCTCAGAGATCATCTGCGTGCAACTAACAATGGGCAAAACTGCAATCTAAATTGTAGCTTGCTACAGATCACCCACCATGTCCCAGGACCCTCATTTCGCATTTCTGGAAACACTGAGAAACATACAGGCCCTACTAAACACCCTGATATTGGGTGATTTCAATTACCCAAACATTAACTGGGAGAACTACTCAAGTACTAACTCCCTTGCCCAACATTTCCTAGAATTTATAAACTCTTAACACCCTGTATCAACTTGTTAACACCCCCACCAGAGGTAACAACATATTGGACTTGGTCATCACCAACATGAGCGACCGGTGTTCCACACTGGAGGTCAATCCCTTGCTGGTTAGATCTGATGATAAACTAATCACTCTGGATATTCACATTCCACCCCCACCACCGGTTAAAGAAACCACCATGAAAAACTTTTCAAAAGCAAACTTCATGTTACTTAAGACCGAGGTGAAAGTTTCAAAGCCCCCATACTAAAGAATAACACTGTCCAAGCTGCAAAATCCTTTACAAATGCACTCTACGGGCACCTACATGAATGCATGAATCATGCTATCCCAAGCAAAACCAAGACTCACTCCTCCAAGAAAAGGAAACCAGTCTGGTGGACCCTTGCCATAAACAAGCTATACAATAGAAGGAGGAAACTAGTACAGAAGAGAGTAAAATCCCAAGAAGGGAAGACATCCCTGATCAGCATCAGCAGGAAACTACGATCCCTCAGTAAATCATCCAAGGCTAGCTTCAAAAGAAAAATTGCCAAGGACTCCAAAGATAACCACAAGGCATTCTTTAGTTATGTCAAGAATCCAAGAGGCAAGTCTCAGATCTGCTCAGAGTTAGTGCAGAATGGCACAAAATAAACTGAACCGACTGATATCACCAACATCTTGGCAGACAGGTTCAGTGCAAACCTCACCCCCCCACCCCCAAATGGGCCCATAACCATACAAGAAGAATGTAGTGCCCCTGAAATCACAGATACTCAGGTTAAAACAGCCCTCTCCAAAGCCAAAAACACAGCATCAATGGGACATGACAGTGTCCCAGGCTGCTTCCTACACGAGCTTAAGATGAACTAACCCCTTACCTAAACACGCTGTTCAAACTCAGCCTCTCCACAGGCTACATGCCCATAGAGTGGTGCACAGCATTGGTTATTCCGCTCCACAAAGGTTTAATCACAACAGACCCTGGGAACTATCGCCCTATAAGCCTGACTAGCTTGGTCTGCAAGGCTATGGAGTGCATCATCATGGATCTCATTAACAGAGACATTGGGAACCTCCAAACAGTGGATCCTTCCCAGTTTGGCTTTGTTAAGGGCAGATCGTGCCTCCTAAACCTGGTGGACTTTTATGAGACAGTTACTAAAGCTATAGGTGAGGGAAAGGTGGTCCACACCACCTACCTAGACCTTGCAAAGGCCTTTAACACCATTCCCCATTCAGGTATTATAGACAAGCTCACCAGCTTGAACATAAACCCCTACGTCATGAGATGGGTTGCCATCTGGCTCATGGACAGAACCCACATGGTAAGAGTTGTGGGAGCTAGGTCTGATTCTAAACCGGTTACAAGTGGCATTCCCCAGGGCTCAGTCCTAGGACCCCTCCTGTTCGGCGTATACTTCTCAGAGGTACAGACTAGCACAGGAGGACTATGACTGACCAAGTTTGCAGATGACTGCAAACTAGGACTATAATTGACTCTTTGGCTGACACTGAAATCCTCCAAAAGGATCTCACTGAGACAGATGCTTGGTGTCAAAACCATGGCCTCAAGCTAAATGCCAAAAAGTGCATAGTCATTCCCTTTGGAAAAAACATAGTACCCACAAACTACCACATAGGTGGTAGCCCCCTAAATACGGAAGACGTAATTAGGGATCTGGGGACCCAAGTAGATAGTTGACAATCATATTGCCAAAGTGGTTAGAAAATCCTTCTATGTGGCCCACCTAATCACAAAAGGGTTTGTATCTGGATCAAAAGAGGTCATTGTGCCCCTCTACGCATCACTCATCAGACCCATCATAGAGTACAACGCCCCATTTGGGATGTACCTTACAAGACACCTGCAATAGCTGGAAAGACCATAGAAGTACCTCACCAAGAGGATCACTGGCCTCAAACAGATGCCCTTTGCAGCCCGACTGAAGAAACTCCAGCTGTACTCAGTTGCATACCGCCTACTCAGATGTGATCTCTGCCTGACATACAAGGCCATGTCCAACCCAGAACTGATGGAAATGCTCCATCTAAAGAAAACCATATCGCCTCGAGCCACACGCTCTAGGTATCTAAACCTCACCACAACAATAAATAGGATGTGCTGGAAGCATAGGTTCCTGTCCCAGAGACTTCCCATGCTCTGGAACAAGATTCCAATCTACATTAGGCAGAGCTCCTTGCTAACCCTCTTTAAGAGAAACCTTGACAAGTGGATGGGAAACAGAAAGTATACCCCAGGGATCACTTCAATGGCTCTGCTGGACAAAGGCACATGGAACTAATCTAAGGGGGCAGCGTAAGCCTCAAACAGATGCCTTATGCAGACCGTCTCAAAAAACTCCAGCTTTACTCCATCGCATATCGCCTACTCAGAGGTGATCTCTGCCTAACATACAAAGCTATGTCAAACCCAGAGCTGTTGGACATGCTCCACTTAAAGAAATCCCAATCCCACTGAGCTACATGCTCTAGGGACCTAAACCTTGTCACCACAATAAACAGAACATGCTGGAGGGATAGATTCCTGTCCCAAAGACTTCCCATACTCTGGAACAGACTACCTATCTATGTCAAACAGAGCTCCTCATTAGCACTCTTCAAGAAAAATCTTGATGATTGGATGGGTAATAGGAAATTCACCCTGGGGATCACTTCTGTAGTTCTGCTTGACAGGGGCACAGGAAAATAATTTTCTTGGGTGGTGAAAGCCAGGGTACATTTTTGGCTAGGCTTGTCTAGGCCCTAGGGCTAATAGCCTAGTACCTACCTATGAACCTATGAAGCCAACACATTCTGGCTAGGCTTTATGAGAGGTAACCTGTATGGAGTTTGTTTTATTGTTCCTTTTCTTCTCTAACATTTGTATTTGAACGATGACACCTGACTGCTACAGCCCAGCCAAGCAAATCAGTTGTTCGCTATAGTCATCTGAAAACATGAAATTGTACTGTCATGACAGTATCAGTTTAGGTGCGCATTTCTGTTTTTTCCAGCTCTATGTAGTTTATGTTCTAGGAATAAAAGCTCTGTCCAGGAAATGAGCCATTGTTTTATTAGTGTACATCAAAATGATGAATGTAAAAAAAAGACCACTATCTAAATTATATTATTTGTCTGGACGTTAAAGTTAGACAAAAATCTGTTTTTGTTAGTCAAAAAAAATGATTTTATTTTATTATACCATTGTTTAATTAGTGTATATCAAAATGATGAATGTAAAAAAAAGGCCACTGTCTAAATTATATTATTTGTCTGGACGTTAAAGTTAGACAAAAATCTGTTTTTGTTAGTCAAACAAAAAAGATTTTATTTTATTATACACACATAGAAACACAAAACACACAACTACATTCATGGAGGCTCTCAAAAAAAAATCTACCCAAGCAACAGGGACCTCCAAAGCAGAAACACAGGCAACCTCCACCCCCCAACACAACCCAAATGACACATAGCCCACAAACTCAGTGTGCCACTCAACCACAGCCCATAAGGCATAACAACGTACCCAACACTCTAGTCATAGGTGACTCTATAGTCAGGCACGTTGATGTTCCACTCACCAGGCTAAACAAGGAGTAAGTTACTGTCAGCTGCCTGTCAGGTACCAGGATCCACCACATAAAGCATGCACTCAGGTCACTCCACAACAAGTACAAATATGACTCTATCATTGCCCATTTTGGTGTGAATGACCTGAGACTTACCTCCCTGGACTACATGAAAAGAGACATGGAGGAGCTGTCCAATCTTGTAGCCCAGGCAGGTATGACCCTAGCCCTGAGTAGCATCCTGCCATCTCCCAGAATGAAACCACAGTACAAGGAGAAAATGATTGACTTCAACAATTGGCTAAGCTTCTGGTGTCATTCTAAGGGAATCTAGTATCTGTCTGCCTGGGATGACATGATCGACAAACCACGATGCTTTGCTAGAGATGGCCTGCACCTGTCGCCCTTGGGATTCTGGATACTGGCTAAGACTCTTTTCACCCCTATAGTGCCTTTTTTAGGTAAGATTCAAATGTCAAATTCACCACCATAACAGGTACAAGCAAGCAAAATCGGAGGGCAATGCTACGTAATGCTAGAAGTCTAAATCTCAAAATGCACTCACTCGAGGCACTCCTTAAAATGGAGAACATCGACATCTGCGCAGTGACAGAAACCTGGTTCAAGGCTCCAGAGAGCATCCCTGCATTACCAGGCTATAATTCATACCACCCCTTTCGGCCACCTAACCTGGACCGCAGCACTAAAGGTGGAGGTGTGTCCATATTCATTAAGGATATCCACACCTCCAGGCTAGTTGCTCAGCATAATGCATCCGAGATTATCCAAGTGCAACTAACTCTGGGCAAGACGGCAATCCAAATTGTAGCTTGCTACAGATCCCCCACCATGCCCCAGGATTCCCACTCCTCATTTCTTGATACACTGGAAAATATTAGGGTACAACCTAACACCCTAATAATGGGCGAATTCAACTACCCCACCATTAACTGGGAAAACTACTCATGTACCAAACTCTTTCGCTCATCATTTTCTGGAATTCATAAATTCCAATGTCTTGGATCAACTTATCCACACCCCCACCAGGGGCAGCAATATCCTAGACCTAGTCATTACCAACATGGGCAACCGGTGTTCCACACCAGAGGTCAGTTCCTCGTTAGTTAGATCCGACCACAAGCAAATCACCCTAGACATCCACATCCCACCCCCACCTCCCATTAGGGAAACCACCGTAAAAAATTTCTCCAAAGCCAACTTCACACTTCTTAAGACAGAAGTGGCAAACTTCACGACATCCATGCTGACGGACAATAGAGATACGACTGCTGAATCCTATACAATTGCACTTTATAAGCACTTACACGAGTGCATGGATCATGCAATCCCTAACAGAACCAAGATGCTATCCTCCAAAAAAAGGAAGCAAATCTGGTGGCCTCCTGCCATCAGCAAACTCTACAACAGAAAAAAGAAACTGTTGCAAAAAAGAGTAAAATCCCATGATTGGAGGAACTCCGTGGTCAGCCTCAGTAAGAACCTGAGATCCCTCATAAAATCCTCTAAAGCTAGTTATGAAAACAAAATCGCCCCAGATTCTAAAGACAACCACAAAGCATTCTATAGCTATGTCAAGAATCTGAATGGCAACACTCAGATCTGCTCTGAGTTACCGCACAATGGCACTAAATAGACAGAACCAACTGATGCTGCCAACATCCTGGCAGATAGGTTCAGTGCTAACTTTACCCCTCTCTCATCCCCTAAAGGGCCCATCTCTATACTGGAAGAATGCAAAGTTCCTGTAATCACGGCTGCACAGGCAAAAAACACACTCTCTAAAGCCAAGAACCCAGCATCCATGGGACCTGACAACATCCCAGGCTGCGTTCTACATAAACTATAGAACAAACTGGCACCCCACCTAAGTAGCATGTTCAATCATAGCCTCACCTCTGGCTTTGTATCCACTGAATGGTGCACAGCAATGGTTATCCCACTCCACAAAGGGGGAGCCAACACAGACCTTGGGAACTACCGCCCCATTAGCCTGACGAGCCTGGTCTGCAAGGCTATGGAACGTATCATCATGGAACTTATAAAAAATGACATGGTAATCTCCAAACTCTGGACCCTACCCAGTTCAGGTCTGTAAAAGGCAGATCATGTCTCCTAAACCTGACAGACTTCTTTGAAGCGGTCACCAAAGCCGTAGATGAGGGTAAGGTGGTTCACACAGCCTTTCTAGATCTTGCCAAGGCTTTCAACACCATCCCCCACTATGGAATTATAGATAAACTCAGTAAACTAGGTATAAATCCCTATGTCACAAGATGGGTTGTGAACTGGCTCACTGACAGAACACACAATGTGAAAGTAGCAGACTCTAAATCCAACTTCAGACCAGTGACAAGTGGAGTACCGCAGGGTTCAGTCCTAGGTCCTCTCCTGTTTGGTATCTACTTCTCTGAAGTACAGGCTAACACAGAAGGTCTTTGGCTAACAAAGTTCGCATATGACTGCAAACTAGGAGCCATAATCAAAACTCCTAATGATGTGGACATCGTACAAAAGAGCCTCACTGAGACAGATGCCTGGTGTCAAAGCCATGGCCTCAAACTCAATGCCAAAAAGTGCATTGTCATCTGTTTTGGTAAAAACTCTGTACCCATGAACTACCACATAGGCGGTAGTCTACTTAACACTGAAAGTGTGATAAGAGACCTTGGGACACAAGTGGACAGTAGTCTCTCCTTTGATAATCACATCGCCACAGTAGTCAGGAAATCCTTCTATGTGGTACACCTCATCACAAAAGGTTTCTCATCCAGGAAAAAAGAGGTCATTTGTCCCCTCTACTCATCACTCATTAGACCCATTATAGAGTACAACGCCTCTTTTGGTACGTACCTCACAAGGCATCTACAGCAACTGGAAAGGCCACAGAAATACCTCACAAAGAGGATTACCAGCCTCAAACAGATGCCTTACGCAGACCGTCTCAAACTCCAGCTTTACTCTGTCACATATTGCCTACTCAGAGGTGATCTCTGCCTAACATACAGACTTATGTCAAACCCAGAGTTGTTAGACATGCTCCACTTAAAGAAACCCCAATCCCTCCAAGCTACACGCTCTAGGGACCCAAACCTTGTCACCACAATAAACAGAAAATGCTGGAGGGATAGATTCCTGTCCCATAGACTTCCCATACTCTGGAACAAACTACCTATCTATATCAAACAAAGCTCCTCATTAGCACTCTTCAAGAAAAATCTTGATGATTGTATGGGAGATAGAAAATTCACCTGTGGATCACTTCTGTGGCTCTGCTTGACAAGGGCACAGGAAAATAATTTTTTAGGGTGGCAAAAGCCAGGGTACCGTTTGGATAGGCTTATATAAGACCTAGGGCCAATAGCCTAGTACCTACCTATGAACCTATGAACCTATTAAGTAGGTTTATTTAATAGCGAAGGAGGGCAGCCATGGTGGTGCAGTGCTTAGCGTTGCCTCCTCACAGCAAGAGGTTCTCCGGTTTGATCCTCATCTGGGGTGCCTTCTGTGCAGAGTCTGCATGTCCTCCCTGTGATTGCGTGGGTTTCCTCTAGGTACTCCGGTTCCCTCCTACATCCAAAAGACATGATGTAGGTGGATTGGATACTCTAAATTGGACCTAGA